>NC_044330.1:63301243-63445220 GCF_007399415.2 Gopherus evgoodei | reverse complement strand
AGTTCTTCTGTTAGTGAAGGATTAAATAAAATTTCCTTATTCACTTTCTTCGCACCAGTCAGGATTTTGTAGACCTCTGTCATATCCCCATTAGTCATCTCTTTTCTAAGATGAAAATTCCCAGTCATTTTAATCTCTCCTCCTGTTTCATACCCCTGATCATTTTAGTTGCCCATCTCTGTACCTTTTCCAATTCCAATATATATATATATATTTTAGGATGGGTGACCAGATCTGCACACAGTATTCAAGGTGTGGGTGTACCATGGATTTATATCGAGGCAATGTAATATTTTCTGTCTTATTATCTATCCCTTTCTTAATGATTCCCAACATTGTTTGCTTTTGTGACTGCTGCTGCACGTTGATTGGATGTTTCAGAGAACTATCCACAATGACTCTGAAGGCCACGGCTACACTGGCACTTTACAGCGCTGCAACTTTCGCGCTCAGGGGTGTGAAAAAACACCCCCCCGAGCGGTGCAAGATACATCGCTGTAAAGCATCAGTGTAATCAGTGCTGCAGCGCTGGAAGCACAGCTCCCAGCGCTGCAAGCTACACCCGTAAGGGATGTGGTTTACGTGCAGCGCTGGGAGAGCTCTCTCCCAGCGCTGACGCTCCGACTACACTCACACGGCAGCGCTTTGAAATTTCAAGTGTAGCCATACCCCAAGATCTCTTTCATGAGTGTTAACAGCTAATTCAGATGCCATCATTTTGTATGTATAGTTGAGATTGCTTTCCCATGTGCATTACTTTGCATTTATCAACATTGAATTTAATTTGCCATTTTGTTGCCCAGTCACCCAGTTTTGTGAGATCCTTTTGTAGTTCTTCGCAGTCTGCCTGGGACTTAACTATCTTGAATAGTTCTGTATTATCTGCAAATTTTTCCACCTCACTGTTTACCCATTTTTTCCAGATGAATATGTTGAACAGTACTGGTCCTCGATCTGACCCCTCAAGGATACCACTATTTATCTTTCTCCATTCTGAAAACTGATAATTTATTCCTACCCTTTGTTTCCCATCTTTTAACCAGTTACTGATCCATGAGAGGACTGCCCTCTTATCCCATGATGGCTTACTTTTCAAAAGTCAATTTAAATTAAATACATTTTTTTAATTTTTTTTTTTTGGAAATCTAGAGCTGTTATGTGTTTTGGTATAACTTGCATTATCCTTATGTTAAATTTGCATAATCCTAACAAAACATTTACTTTATTCATATATCTTTTATTTATCTCATTGGACCTGACACCTTCCCTATAAATTCAAACACTCCGCCTAATTTCAATTCCTGGGGAAACCACTGAGTATTACCCTGGGCTCAATGGCATTTCTCTATTGGTCTGTCTGCTTTGGGGCAGGGACAATAACACGTCCTGCTGCATTTGTTATTTCAAAAGGCAGCTTAGGATTTTCATTCTCATACACGGTGCACAAAGCAGGACTTAACACTCAGTGTAACCTAAATGAGCCGCCCACAGATTCTGGCAGCCACAAAGAGCATTTGGTGTGAGAACCCAGCTCCATCCCCAGCCCCAGGGGCGAGGGGTCATCCACGACCTACCAGCTGCTAACTCCTAAACTTTCAGTAACTCAGTGCCTGGAGTGTAATTTAAACCATAAGAAAAACCACACTGGGTTAGACCAAAGGACCATCTAGCTCTGAATCTTGTCTTCTGACGGCAGCCAAGAGCAGATGCCCCAAAAGCCACTCAACAAGGCACCACTGAGATGTTATTATCCCCTGCCCCCAAAAGCAGACAGACCAATGGAGAACTGCCATGAGTCCAGGGTAATACTTCACCTGCGGTTTTACCATTTCCACTTGCCTAAACTCCCTCCCACCTTCTGGGCTCCTAGAGCAGGGTACTGAGCTGAGCTGGAGATACGTACAGTGCAACTTTTACAGCCCAAGCCACATGACCCTGATTACTCCAACCCAGCCTGCCCTGGATGTTTCATTGCACTGGAGACGTACCCTAACATTATGTCTACACTGTGATAACACACCCAGGGCACCTGTCTCAAAGCCAGGTCAACTGATTCAGGCGTATGGGGCTGGGGCTGCAAAACTATAAAATTACAGATGCAGCCGTATGGACTTGAGCCCAACCTCTGAGATCCCACGAGGGGCGAGGATTCTGACCCAGGCTTCAGTGCGAACACAAATATCTGCACCACAAGTTTGTAGCCTCTCAGCCTTAGCTCCATGAGCCCAAGTCAGATGACCCAGGCCGGCCATCCTGCCATCTTTATCCCGGGAGAGATGGACTCTAAGGGTACGTTTCCATTGCAATGGAAGCCCAGGTGTGGCACGCTGTGCTCAAAGTAGCACCCTGCAAGCCCCATATTCACCACTCTCATATAGTGATGATACGTTTTGAACAAAGTCTGCCTGGTGAGGGATCATTTCAAAAATCTTGAACTGTTCATCTGTTGAACCTTAATGTCTTCTTGCATTCTATGTACTCACATGGTTTGGGAAAGTTATGAAGTTTGCTCTGTGTGCATTACAGAAATATGTTATGAGGTTGGGAAATGCCCACCACAGCCTTTCAGGTGTGACAAGTGGAGGAGGCCTGACTCCCTTCTGGCCCATTGAAGGTATCCACGCTCCCAAGGACTATTCCAGGAACCGTGTTCAATGCAGACTTCTCTGAGATAGCCCAGCAACAATGGACAGTGCTTGACTCATGTCGTAGCAAAGGTACTTCCTAGCAAGTTGGAAGAACTATGAAAGGGAAGTAGAGACATTATGAATTGGCTTCTCTCCCCCACACCTCAACAGCTGGAACACATCTGGAGGACAAAGACTGAAATGAGATAAATCAGAAGAGAATAACAAAATACATTCAAATCAAAGTTCTCAACAGACTACTATTGTTTTTTTTAGCAGAAAATTTTCAGGTTTGGGGAATTTTGTTTTCCCAGTCAGACCTTGCCAAGGGAAGCAGGGAGAAAATGTTTGAGTTGCCTTCTTCAGGACAGCTTGCCCTAGACATTCTAGCTGTGGGTCACTGTCATGGCCTTGCTGAGAAATGGGGTATTTTTATCATTTGAGGAGGTCCCAGGGTGTTTGGGGGAGATTATGAGGATGTTACCTTTTGAGATAAAAACTAAGAAATACAGAACTAGATCTTTTTTTTTTTTTTTGGAAAACAGATATTTAGACATTTTATTTAAAGCTGGGGAGGGGGAGGAGAGAGGGTTGTCTGAGTTTCTAATTGCAAGAAGCATTATTGTTTGATCTGTCATTGTACCAAAGGGGAGATGGTTGTCTAGAAAGGACGGGTGAAGATTAAAAGCATCCAGTGAGGATAGGATTCAAACCCATGGGTGCAGAGCACAAGGGATTAGCAGTTCATCACCTTAACCACACAGCCACCTCATCTGACCTATTAAAAAAGGGACAGAAGGAGAAATCTAAGGCCGGCAGTGATAGAAACAATATGGAGTTTTTAAATACTAAGCAGAAGCAGGGACTGAATGAGCTCCCCCCTCACATCTAGTGAGTAGCTGGGGGAAAGACTTCAGGAACAGTCTGTGTTTGCATAGACACACCTACTCTGCCTAGGTATGCAGCATCATGGGGCTGCTTCCCCAAAATGACCAGTTTTGGCTGGTGGCAGGTTACAAATTACTTTAGCACTGAGTGGTATGAATTGTTATTATCCTGCCTGCATGAGTGAAGGGCAGCAGAACATACCTAGTCCATCCTGATGGAGGAGTAGGTGGGTGAGGAATAGCTTTTATTGGACTGTATAGAAGTGATTGAGGACATCATCCTAAACCAGTGGTCCCCAAACATTACACACTTTGCCCTCTTATCCATACCTGTGGCCCCTCAGAAGCCACAGTCGAAAACCAGGGCTGGGAGTGGGGCTGTTGCTTTCTATGGAGAGGGGTGCAGACAAGGGTGAAGGGGGTCAAGGCTGAGCTGCAAGCCAGAGGCCCAGGCTGAGGGTGGGGTTGAGGAAAAGCTGGGACAGAGTGGGGCTCCGTGCTGCTCCCTCCATGGGGGCTGGCTCAGGCCCTGAGGTGCCCCCATGAATGTTCCTCTGTGTCCCCCTAGGAGTCACACCCCACATTTTGGGGAGCACTGAAGCCTACTCGCTAATCAGGGGTTAGTGATGCCAAAGCCCAGGGAAAGGGAGACCAAGTGCAGGGATCCCAGCACCAGAACCATGCCCCCCCCCGCTTCTGTCTGTGGATCTGCCCCCTTCTGCACCTTCCACTCATGGCCCCATCCACTATGTCACCTCTGTTCCACCCCTTCCCCCACTGGCCCCACCCTTTCACTCCTTTACCCCTGCACCACTGTGGCCCCGAGACCAGAGAAGCTCTGTGGCCCTGCTGCAGCTCCCAGGCCATAGCAGGGAGTGGGAGATCCTTCAGCCCAGGGGCTGACGTGGGGCAGACTTTTCCAGGGTGGCCCAATTTGTCAAGGGCCCCTAGTCATGGGCCCCACTGCCCCCTTGGCGACGCAAGGTTTGGGGAGGCTGAGCCCCACCCCCCGAGCCTCCATTACGAGCCGCCCAGGCTACTACTGCTCAATGTGTGGCCAGTCTTCCTGTGTTCTCTGCTGTTTGTGCTGGGGAGTCTGGCTGGCCTTAGGGATGGGGCCCCCCGGCAGCCGCCCAGGGCTCCAGGGGGTCAAAGGGCACCATGTGCCAGTGCGAAGGTGCTCACTTCTCTCCCCTGCCCCAATGCTCCTCCATGGCCCCATAGAGAGTTGTGGGGAGAGAGGAGCAACACTGTGTGCTCCATGCATCCTGGTCACTTTCCCCACCTGGGCTATGCTGTGAGAGGAGCATCAGAAGCTGCTGCTCTCTGCCCTCCTCTTATGCAGCCTGGCTGAGGAAAGTGACCTGGATGCAGGGAGCTCGGATGATGTCGCTTCTCGCCCCCACAGCTCCTATGGGTGCCCGTAGGAGCAGCTTTCCAGGGAGGAGCAGGCAGTAATGCCAGCTGCTCCATGCACACAGGTCAGTGTCCCCACGTGGGTGCAGGAGGGGGTGCAGGGGTTAGGGGTGAAGGGGGTGCAGCAGAGGGGCAATGGCTGGTGGCACAGCAGGGGAGTGTGGGAGTTAAGGGCAAAGGGGACACAGCGTAGGGGTTAGGGCACAGGAGGGGGCAGGAGTTGGGGTGAAGGAGGCACAAGGGTTGGGAGTGCAGGAGCTAGCGGTAAAGGGGGAGGGGGTCGTCCAGGGGCGATGGGGAAGTGCCTAAGTACATGTTTTGCCCAGGGCACCAGTTCCCCTAACGCTGGTCTTTGATAACATTTCTTGCTGGGAGGGAGAGGGTAGAAAAGGAAGGAGTCCTAGCAGCTCTTCCGGGAGCGCAGGTGAAGAATGACTCCCCTTTCTCTATATTCTCCGCGTGGGGCTCTGGGGCGAACAGAGCCACATAGCTTCTGCCGCTTTCTCCAGATTGTCTGTGCTGGGCTCCCATGGAAGTTACAGAAGGCAACAATTACCTGACGTTTCTCAGCCATCGTGGACAGAGCCGCACAGCTTCCTCTGCAAACTGTACAGGTTAAAATCAAGTCTCTGAAGTCCATCCACAGCTGGGATAGGTCATTCAGTCCTTTGTACAGAGCTTCAGTTTGTAGCAAAGTCCCTCCAGAGGTATGAAGCAGGATTGGAGACAAGATGGAGATGAAGCATCAGCCTTTTATAGTCTCTTGCCATGTGAAGTTTGCTTTCTTTGTCCCAAGAACACTCTATCCAGCACGTGGCATAGAAAAACCTTAGAGTTCTGTCCATAGGCAGGTCCCTGCATACCTTGCTAAGTCACAAGGGATATCTGCCTTCTCTCAATGGGTCAGTTATACAGCTCATGGTCCTTAATGAGCCATCAAGCAAGTTAGGCAGAACTGACACCAACTTTTCTGGCTGGGGTGTTCCTCGGAAGCATAGCACAAGTTTGAGAAACGGGCAGCATAGAGCCAATATTCATAACGTCAACTACAAAAATGATACACATCTAGAGATAGCATCATTGTAATCAGCCAATCAGAATCTCTCCATACACCCCTTAAACGACAACATTTCTACAATATTGGCTGCAAATATAGAACAGTGGTCGCAACGGTGATCTATAGAGTTACAGATTATGTCAATAACGTCACAGGAGGTGACACAACATCAGTGAGACTGATACTGGAATACTGCCTCCAGTTTTGGTGTCCTCATTTGAAAAAGATGTTGTGAAATTGGAGCTGGGGCAGCACTCACAACCAAATGTTGTGAGTGCTGGAGCAAAATGTCTTCTAGTGAGCTATTGAAAGAGCTCAACCTGTTTAGCTTATCAAAAGAAGATTGAATGATGACTTCATTGAAGTTCCTTAATGGAGAGAAAATATTTGGTATTAAAGGGCTCTTGAATCTAGCAGAGAAAAGCATAACAAGACCCACTGGCTGGAAGGTGAAAAGAGACAAATTCATATTATACTTAAGGCACAAATAATCAACAGTGAGGATGATTCATCACAGGAACAAGCTACCAAGGAAAGGGGTGGATTTGCCATCTCCTGATATCATTCAATGAAGACTAGATGCCTTTCTGGAATGTTTTTGCCCCAAAAGTAGCTATTGTGTCATACAGGAGGCCTGTGATATGCAGGGGGTCAGATTAGATGCTCTAATGGTCTCTTCAGGACATAAAGTCGACTAATTTCTGAAAAACGGAGTGTAGCATTGGGAGCAGTGTCTGATGTTTTACTGTCTAGCCAGCTTGCTTCCTAGAACGAACACTCCTTGAGTGAGGTGATCCACAGAGAGTGGCTCAAACCTCCACAGTGCCTGGCCAGGGGCAGGACATTAACACAGCAAGGGAGGGTTGTGGCAGTGACATCACAAAGGCCTTTTGCTGGACCTCAGACTATTGGTCAAAGATGGTGGGGAGGTGGTGACTTCACAGAGAGATGCTGACATCAGCCAGGCAGGACAGGAGCGAGGGGCCAGGGAAACCTCAGAGACCCCTGTGGCTTTGCTTCAGCAAGTCTCCTTCTCCAGGTCTCTCTTTGAGGACTGAGAGAGTATTTGGGTTCACGTATGTGAGCGCCAGGAGGAACCTCTTTTGAGTTTTCTCCTTCCCTTTTCCTGATTTTACTAGAAAACAGCCATCCCTGTTTAGAAGGTAAGAGCCTCCTCGAGGGAAGGGGTGTCCTGGGCGTGTCACAGTTCGTATGCCAGTGCCCCCACACACACACACTGTAAGGAAGCTACCGCCACTCTATTGAGTTTCATGCTGTATTAGGCTTGGACTTGCATGTTTTTGTTTTATTTTGCTCTATAGAGAATACAAGCTCCAGAGAGAAGGAAAAGTTAATGCCTTAGAAAAATCTGTGTGCATGTTAGATGGGTGGGAGGGTGTCTAGAAACCACTCTCCTCTAGTTTCTTTTCTCTGATCTCGTGTAGAAAATCTGAAGTAGGGAGTGGAACTCATTGCTTTCTCTGAGGCTTGAAAACAGGAGTTTTAGATTACAAGACTGATGTGCTGCCAATTGCACTAAGAAGGCTTGGAAAAGCTTTAGGCTCAGTGCATATAGGACCCTGCTACAGCAGTAACTGGGACAGGGAAGGAGCCAGGGATGTGCTGGAAGAAGCAGGGAGCTCTGGTGACCAGAGACTTTTCCTGACAGCTTTCACAGCAGCAAAGAACTCAATTCATGCTGCCAGTGGACAATCTACTGGAACTAATGGCAGCACAGGGGGGATGTTTCCAAGCTGTGCACCTACTGCCACATTTTAGAACTTACTCTCCTTTTCCTAGTAGGGCACTTTCCATGGGAATTAAGCAAAGCAAGTTGGGGAAACTACACAAGGAATAGTATCAGAGGGGTAGCCGTGTTAGTCTGGATCTGTAAAAGCAGCAAAGAATCCTGTGGCACCTTATAGACTAACAGACGTTTTGGAGCATGAGCTTTTGTGGGTGAATACCCACTTCTTCAGATGCATGTGGTGGAAATATCCAGGGGCAGGTATATATATGCTAGCAAGCAAGCTAGGGATAACGAGGTCAGTTCAATCAGGGAGGATGAGGCCCTGTTCTAGCAGTTGAGATGTGAAAACCAAGAGAGGAGAAACTGGTTCTGTAGTTGGCAAGCCATTCACAGTCTTTGTTCAATCCTGAGCTGATGGTGTCAAATTTGCAGATGAACTGAAGCTCAGCAGTTTCTCTTTGAAGTCTGGTCCTGAAGTTTTTTTGCTGCAGGATGGCCACCTTAAGGTCTGCTATAGTGTGGCCAGGGAGGTTGAAGTGCCCTCCTACAGGTTTTTGTATATTGCCATTCCTAATGTCTGATTTGTGTCCATTTATCCTTTTCCGTAGAGACTGTCCAGTTTGGCCGATGTACACAGCTGAGGGGCATTGCTGGCATATGATGGCGTATATTACTTTGGTGGATGTGCAGGTGAATGAACCAGTGATGGTGTGGCTGATCTGGTTAGGTCCTGTGATGGTGTCGCTGGTATAGATATGTGGCAGAGTTGGCATCGAGGTTTGTTGCATGGATTGGTTCCTGAGCTAGAGTTATTATGGTGCGGTGTGCAGTTACTGGTGAGAATATGTTTCAGATTGGCAGGTTGTCTGTGGGCAAGGACTGGCCTGCCACCCAAGGCCTGAGAAAGTGTGGGATCATTGTCCAGGATGGGTTGTAGATCCTTGATGATGCGCTGGAGGGGTTTTAGCTGGGGGCTGTATGTGATGGCCAGTGGAGTCCTGTTGGTTTCTTTCTTGGGTTTGTCTTGCAGTAGGAGGCTTCTGGGTACACGTCTGGCTCTGTTGATCTGTTTCCTTATTTCCTCGTGCTGGTATTGTAGTTTTGAGAATGCTTGGTGGAGATTTTGTAGGTGTTGGTCTCTGTCTGAGGGGCTGGAGCAGATGCGGTTGTACCTCAATGCTTGGCTGTAGACAATGGATCGTGTGATGTGCCCGGGATGGAAGCTGGAGGCATGAAGGTAGGCATAGCGGTCGGTAGGTTTTCGATATAGAGTGGTGTTAATGTGGCCATCACTTATTTGCACCGTGGTGTCAAGAAAGTGGACCTCCCGTGTAGATTGGTCCAGGCTGAGGTTGATGGTGGGGTGGAAGCTGTTGAAATCATGGTGGAATTTTTCCAGAGTCTCCTTCCCATGGGTCCAGATGATGAAGATGTCATCAATGTAGCGTAGGTAGAGAAGGGGCGTGAGTGGACGAGAGCTGAGGAAGCGTTGTTCCAGGTCGGCCATAAAGATATTGGCATATTGTGGGGCCATGCGGGTGCCCATAGCAGTGCCACTGATCTGGAGATATATATTGTCATCAAATTTGAAATAGTTGTGTGTAAGTATAAAGGCACAGAGCTCAGCAGCCAGTTGTGCTGTGGCATCATCAGGGATAGTGTTCCTGACAGCTTGTATTCCATCTGTGTGTGGGATGTTTGTATAGAGAGCCTCTACATCCATGGTGGCTAGGATGGTGTTTTCTGGGAGGTGACCAATGCATTGTAGTTTCCTCAGGAAATCAGTGGTGTCCCAGAGATAGCTGGGAGTGCTGGTGGCATAGGGTCTGAGTAGAGAGTCCATATATCCAGACAGTCCTTCAGTGAGAGTGCCAATGCCTGAGATGATGGGACGTCCAGGATTTCCGGGTTTGTGGATCTTGGGTAGTAGATAGAATAACCCTGGTCAGGGCTCTAGGGGTATGTTGATTTCTTCCGGTGTTAGTGTAGGGAGTGTCCTGAGTAGATGCTGTAGTTTCTTAGTGTATTCCTCAGTGGGATCTGAGGGAAGTGGCCTGTAGAATTTGGTATTGGAGAGTTGTCTGGCGGCCTCCTTTTGGTAGTCAGACCTGTTCATGATGACAACGGCACCTCCTTTATCAGCCTCTTTGATGATAATGTCAGGGTGGTTTCTGAGGCTGTGGATGGCATTGCGTTCTGCACGACTTAGGTTGTGAGGCAAGCGATGTTGTTGTTCCACGATTTCTGCCTGTGCACGCCGGCGGAAGCATTCAATGTATAGGTCCAGACTGTCATTTCGACCCTCAGGAGGAGTCCATGTGGAGTTCTTCTTGTGCTGTTGGTGGGAGGGCACCTGTGTATCAGTGCACTGTTCAGTGTTGTCCTGGAAGTATTCTTTGAGTCGGAGACAGCGAAAGTAGGCTTCCAGATCACCACAGAACTGTATCATGTTGGTGGGGGTGGCAGGGCAGAAAGAGTGTCCCCGAGATAGGACAGACTTTTCTTCTGGGCTGAGTGTGTAGTTGGATAGATTGACGATATTGCTGGGTGGGTTAGGGGTACCACGGTTGTGGCCCCATGTGGCCCCGGACACATAACACGATCCATTGTCTACAGCCAAGCACTGAGGTACAACCGCATCTGCTCCAACCCCTCAGACAGAGACCAACACCTACTAAATCTCCACCAAGCATTCTCAAAACTACAATACCCGCACGAGGAAATAAGGAAACAGATCAGCAGAGCCAGACATGTACCCAGAAGCCTCCTACTGCAAGGCAAACCCAAGAAAGAAACCAACAGGACTCCACTGGCCATCACATAAAGTCCCCAGCTAAAACCCCTCCAATGCATCATCAAGGATCTACAACCTATCCTGGACAATGATCCCACACTTTCTCAGGCCTTGGGTGGCAGGCCAGTCCTTGCCCACAGACAACCTGCCAACCTGAAACATATTCTCACCAGTAACTGCACACCGCACCATAATAACTCTAGCTCAGGAACCAATCCATGCAACAAACCTCGATGCCAACTCTGCCACATATCTATACCAGCGACACCATCACAGGACCTAACCAGATCAGCCACACCATCACTGGTTCATTCACCTGCACATCCACCAATGTAATATACGCCATCATATGCCAGCAATGCCCCTCAGCTGTGTACATCGGCCAAACTGGACAGTCTCTACGGAAAAGGATAAATGGACACAAATCAGACATTAGGAATGGCAATATACAAAAACCTGTAGGAGAGCACTTCAACCTCCCTGGCCACACTATAGCAGACCTTAAGGTGGCCATCCTGCAGCAAAAAAACTTCAGGACCAGACTTCAAAGAGAAACTGCTGAGCTTCAGTTCATCTGCAAATTTGACACCATCAGCTCAGGATTGAACAAAGATTGTGAATGGCTTGCCAACTACAGAACCAGTTTCTCCTCTCTTGGTTTTCACACCTCAACTGCTAGAACAGGGCCTCATCCTCCCTGATTGAACTGACCTCGTTATCCCTAGCTTGCTTGCTAGCATATATATACCTGCCCCTGGATATTTCCACCACATGCATCTGAAGAAGTGGGTATTCACCCACAAAAGCTCATGCTCCAAAACGTCTGTTAGTCTATAAGGTGCCACAGGATTCTTTGCTGCTTACACAAGGAACAGAAACCAGGGCTCTAGGTAAGGGTTGAATTCATAACCCCAGCAGTATCCCCCTCTGCACTAACCAGTTGCACCACTGCGGGTGCTTCTTAGACAAAGTTGGGAAGCAGGCAGTTATCAGTCTCTGTGGGTTACATCTTTACCTGGCGATTGTAAAGCTGATGCATCAAACCTAACTCAAGATGCGGCTTTTCAGCCATCAGACTCCAGTACATTTTAACTGAAAGAAAATCTCCTCTATTCTGGTTTAGCCCCATTTGACTCCTTCTGCCCGTCTTCTCCCCCCAGCCTCCAGTCTCTTTCCTTCCCCATTGGGACCATGCAGAGAGGAGCCCCAGTCAGTCTCTGTCACAGAGTCTGTATCCCATAAAAGGAGAGAGGGGTCGCTCTAAAACACTGATAATGGGGAAGGGAGGGGTGTCTGTGATTAGGGGGAGAAAGGATGGAGAATTAAAAGTGGGGCCCAGAGAGACTCCCCCAGATTGGGGAGATCCCCTGCTGCCCCCCATCAGTCAGTTGTGGAAAGAACAATTTGGGATTGCTTGGGGAAGCTACCTTTAAAAACGCAAGTGAAACATGCTAGTTGTATTTTAGTAAGACCAAAGCCTCCAAAAACAGGGTCACGATCACTGGAATGATTTTCCCTTGATATTTTACTGGCCGCAGACACAAAGCGAGTCAAATTACAGTTTCCGTTTGGAGTCAGTGCACACACATGAATCCGGAAGCTTTTAATTCCTTAGGTTCTGCTGCCATTTCATTTCTCTCCTGTTCCAAGATTTATTGTTGTGCAAAGCAACGTTAGGCCCTTGGGAGTGTTCCCTCTGGTCCCGCCTGCCGCCCCAAGGCAATTTAAAAGGGCTCGGGGATCCTTGCCACCACTGCCAGCAGCACAAGGGAACTAAGGCAGTATCCTGCCCACCCTTGCTCCATGTGGCACACCACTCCCGGAAGTGGCTGGTACGTCCCTGCGGCCCCTGGGGTGGGGGGGGTCTCCATGTGCTACCCCCACCCCAAGTGCCAGCTCTGCCAACTGTGGCAATGTGAGCTGCAAGGGTGGAGTCTGCGGGCAGCCATGCTCAGAGATGCCCCCAACCCTCCTCCGTAGGGCTCCTGCCAGAGGGGGGTGCAGGTTACTTTTGGGAGATGTCCAAGGTAAATGCTGCACCCTTCATCCTCTCCTGCACCCCCAACCCCAACCCAGACCCCAAACCCACACCCAAACTTCCTCCAAGAGCCTTAGGCAGGTGTGTGCGGGGGGGGGTCAGGCAGGACTTGGTCCCATTCTGGGCACCACCATACAACCATACAAACCTGCCGCCCATGTCCAGCCCAACCTTCTGCTGATGCACCTCAGCCCACACCCGTGCAGGGTTTGAAGCTTCCATTGCTTAAATTCCAGGACACTGAGGGATTTCAGCTCCACTTTGCCCAAAGGGAACCTTCACCCCACTCCCAACCAGGTTCTTGTCCATGGTATCACTGTTAGGGGGGCTGGGTCCCTCAGTGTCTCTTCTCTCTCTACAACAGGCCAGGATGCAATAACTGGGGCATCTGAGCACCCAGGACCTTCTGTGGGACTGCTATTCCCCTTCCCCATCTGTGGTCTCATCTGTCATTGACTCCAGCCTTTTTTCTGTCCATCGTCAGCACCATCCCAAGCAAGCTGCATTCACCTTAAAAAGACATAAAGTCCTGTGGCACCTTATAGACTAACAGACGTATTGGAGCATAAGCTTTTGTGGGTGAATACCTGCTTCGTCGGATGAACGTGGCAGAAATTTGCAGGAACAGGTATAAATATGCAGGTAAGAATCAGTCTAGAGATAAGGAGGTTAGTTCAATCAGGGAGGATGAGGCCCTCTTCTAGCAGCTGAGGTGTGAACGCCAAGGGAGGAGAAATTGCTTTTGTAGTTGGCCAGCCTGTCACAGAATTCCCACTACAATGTTCCAAGGTGACTTTGGAGCAGAAACCCCCCAGACCTTCCATGCAATTGGCACTTGCTCCTCACTGAACAGGACTGAAACTGGTGGGCCACATCCCCTCTGGGCATGAGCAAAGCAGCCAGGTGAAAAAATGAACCTGGAGATTGAACCCAGGGCTTCATACATGCAAAGCATGTGCTCTGCTACTGAGCTACATCCCCAGATGGCCTGTGTTTGCTATCAGTTATACTCAGAGCCCTCCTGTTCTCACTGCATCCAGTGACCTATAAGCTTCACAAGAAGCCCATTCCCCTCTATGAGGGCCAGGCCTGCTCTCCTGGAGTTTATTTGTTCATAGGGGTCACGTTGCAGCAGGGCATGATTCTATGTGTGGGGCAGAGAGAGTTTGTACCCTGGACTCAGGGTACAGAGATACACTCAGCATTCTCCCCTGCATTGGGTGGTGGTGGGGTGCTGCAATCCCCTGATGCAAGGTCATAGTGGGGTATGCTGTGAGCAGCTCAACACCTGACCCTGGTGGAAGAAGTGGGGTGGGGAGCTCTAGGTGTTTCCCCCTGCCTGTTGAAGTCCAGCTTTCCGCAGCACATTCACTGCTGTGCAATTGGGTCACTGTTTCCATGGCTGCACAGCAAAGAATCCCTCCCAGTTTCCCTTCTATCTGCAGCAGGATTAGCCTATGTCAGTGGTTAATGAGGTGGATCTAGTTGTAGATTGTTATTCATTCCCCACCTTGACAATTCACACAGTCCCTTTCCTACTCAAATCCCCAGCACTTCAGTGATCCTGATAGCAGGGGTTGGGTCCTGAGACTTTGAGGGTCCTTTTTACCCTCCACCTGGAGTGAACTCAGCTTTTCCCCGATCCCAGACAATCCATGAAATAACAACAGGAGCATAAAGAAAGAGGGGAGGGAACATCTCACTGCCAGGGCTGGATGTGCCCAGGGCCCCAACTCATCCATTGTTTCCATGGAATTTGGCCCCCTGCTTTGCACAAGGGACAGAGAAAGATCTTGCTGTTCCTGTGTCTGTGCAAGGAAAATTGTGCTTCTGTATGAAAGAGAGGAGGGAAATGGCCCCATGATGGGACAATATCCTCAGGATTAAGACCTAAGGACTCAGGCTGAGAACTGATAGAACTCCACTCATCTAGGAATTAACAAATTGTCTTCCATGGAGCAGGGCCAGATCCAGCATTTTTGCCATCCCAAGCAGAAAAAAAAATAAAAAAGCTGCAATCAGTGGCAGCTCTACCTCTGCCACTTTTGGCGGCAAGTCTTTCCCTCCAAGAGGGACTGAGAGGGCCCAATTGCCGCAGAAGCCTCCCCATTCCATTGGCCATCCCAGGCACCTGCTTGCTGCGCTAGTGCCTGGAGCCAGCCCTGCCAGGAAGATGGGGGAATCAGGAAAAAACCACAGGCTTGTTTACATTGCAAGTGAAGAATAACTGAAGCTTTTTTGGTTTAAAGTTACTTTTCCTTGACAGGGAATCAAACCCAGGCCATGGTAGTGAAAGTGCCAAATCCTGAACACTAGGCCACTAATGTTTTTTTTTCCTCTCACTTCTGCTATGCTTTCTTAGGCTACTTTCTAAAACCACTCCATTGTCCACTGGATTAAGAACAGAGAGTGCAGGAACCCCTGTACTCAGGGTCACGACCTCAGCCCTAGACAAGCCACTGAAACAAACTCTAATGATGCTTCCTCCAGCAGGATCAGAGAAACACACACAAAAAACCCTATGAGGAATAATCCTCCTCTGCCTTCATTTACCCCATCGCAACCCTCTCAGCAGCTGACTCTTGCAGGAAGGACACTGAGCTGATAGGAGCTCTGGCACAGAGACCAAGGAAAGGGCGTTGCTTCCCCTCGCTGTGAGCTGATCACAGTCTGACTCCGTGGAACGGGGCTCTGAACTTTGCCATCTTGTGAGTTCTGAGAGCAGAGCTCCCCGGACCCTTCTGCTGAGAGCATGGTGATTGCACAACAGCTGCAAGGCGTTTTTCCCTCTCCTTGGCTTCCCCAGACTTTCCCCACAAATGGTTCTATCAGGTGCTGGAGGGATCTAAGGACCTGCAGGTTTCCCTCACCCATCTCTTAAAGCAAACAGTGATTCTTTTCTCTGACACTCCTGGGTCTGGGCTTCTTTTGAGTTTTTTCCCAAGGGGGGGCCTGATTCCCTGTGAAAATGTGTGTGTGGCACCAGCTTGTCTGCCCCCTTTCTGGGAGCTGAGAAACTTTTTCAGACTCTCCCCTACTAGATGAGTACAACAGCACCTCCCCTTGGTGGGAGAATCCTAAATTCCAACCTCCCACCTTGGTTACTCTGACCAGCTGATGGCAGCAGCATGCTAAATCAACCCCAGCTCTCTGGTCTAGAAAGCAGCCTCTAACCAGCCTTGTGACAGCTCCGGTTTGCTCGCTGGAGACATAACAAACCAGGAAAGAAGGCAAATGTCAGACAGGGAACCTCAGCTCACAAATAAACACCCTCAGGCTCCTTCTACACTGCAACTGGGCAGTTGACTGACTTTAAATCTAGTTAGTTCTGTTCGTAGAGCATGATGCTCCTAATCCCATCATCATAAATTCAAGCCCCATGGTGGGTGGTCGCAACAAACCTTAGGTGTCACTCTTCTGCTAATAGTCACAGATCAAAATGAAACAAACTCTCTGTTCTCTTCGACAGGTCATGTTTCTTCCTCTCTCTGAGCTTCAGTAAAACATGAAGAGAGAACAAACTGACATTTGCATCCTATGTTAAGAGAGTATTTTCTCCTCTTCCATTGTACCCTAGGCAAGAAGAGAGGATAGTAACCATTTAACAGATGATTGCAGAGGGAAAAGTTTGGTCTTTATAAATAGGACAATGATCAATTGGTCTCCATGTCCACTGATGGTAGAACAAGAAGTAATGGGCTTAATCTGCAGCCACGGAGATTCACGTTAGATATTGGGAACAGCTTTCTAACTCTCAGTGTAGTTAAGCTCTGGAATAGGCTCCCAAGGGTGACTGTGGAGTCACTGTCCTCGGAGGTTTTTAAGAACAGGTTGAACAAACCTCTGTCAAGGATACTCTGCATATACTTGGTCCTATGGACAACCTGCTCTGGCTCTGGTTCCCTCCTTCTGCTCCCTGCCTGGGCCGACTGCTATGGGCACTTGATCCCACATGCCCCCGATGCATCGTCTCTGCTTGGCCCTGCCTCAGCAGAGAGGTCTGGATTTCATGACCTCTCCAGGGCCCTTGCAGCCGTACAGCTCTATAATTCGATGCCATCGCAATGTAATATAAACAACAAAAAAGGGGAAACACTACAATCTAACATCTAACGATTCACCGTGAAATGACATTCCACAGCACAAAGAGACAACACGTAGGAGTGCAAAGCCCGACAATTCAGCACCATGCAAATAAACGCCCCATGGGGCAAAATGACGCCCTGCAAAAGAGCTCAGCTCAAACCAATGCAACATAAGGCAGTTAAAAAACCATACAACACGAAACAATGCATCAGAGTGCAAAGTGACACTGTGCAAAACAGCTCAGTGTGGGACAACAACACAGCACAAACCTACACAATAGAATCATATAGAAAGGTAGGGCAGGGAGGGACCCCGAGAGTCAGGACCAAGTCTCCCTAGGCCATCCCTGACAGGTGTTTGAAGAACAGGGAAACAAAGGGCACCACACACTTATGTTTTTTGGATGAGTCAAGAAAATGGAGTAGAATTGTCCCCCTCGGGTAGCCCCTGTTCAATTCCAGGTCAGAAAGCAAAACTCTTCTGCAAGAATATCCAAAAAATGTTGTGTTTCACTTCACTTCATAAGTACAGTTGTGTGGCAATTAAATGATGACCCTAAAGTTTCATAAAAGTGTGGGAAATACGGATGTATTTGAGAAAATGGCTTGGAATGAAGGAAGACAAAAAATTGATGGGTCGAGAGAACAAACACTGTTTCCCCCTGATTTGGAGCTTCTCTCACAGCTACTGGAATAGAGAAGCTAAACAAATGGTGTTCTATTGTTCCAAAGGAGATTGAAGTGAGGCCATATTCTCCGGATAGAATTAATGATAATATCAGGAGTGGGATGTGAAACCACGTCTCCATGCAGAGACCAGAACACCCAAGGGATTAGAAAAAAAAGAGTCTAATAACTAGCACTTTAGAGCATTCCACCATCCTGATATTACAAAGAATATGACTTATCAACCCTAGTTTTCATTAATAGTTGATGAAATCTGCCAGGGGACAGGGGAATGGCCGCGCCTGCAGGGGTGGGGCACTGTGTTCCCTCCTCAGCTCTGCTAGGGGACTCTCTAGTGGCCGTTCTTGTGGGAGCGGGGCGCTGCCTTCCCTCCTCAGCTCTGCGAGGGGACTGGAGAGCGGCCATTCCAGCGGGGGCGGGACGCTGGGTTCCCTCCCCGCTCTGCGAATGGAGTGGGGAGCGACCGTTCTTGCGGGGGCGGGGTGCTACCTTCCCTCCCCAGCTCTGTGAGTGGACTGTGGGGCCATCATTCCAGTGGGGGCAGGGCGCTGCTTTCCATCCCCAGTTCTGCAGGGGGACCGGGGAGTGGTCGTTCCTGCCGGGGCCAGGCATTGTGTTCCCTCCCCAGCTTTGCCAGGAGACTGGGGAATGGCCGTTTCTGCAGGGGCGAGGCGCTGGGTTCCCTCCCCAGCTCTGCAAGGGGACAGGGGAGCGGTCGTTCCTGCGGGGGTGGGGTGCTGGGTTCCCTTCCCAGCTCTGCGAGGGGACTGGTCGTTCCTGCGGGGGCGGGGCGCTGGGTTCCCTTCCCAGCTCTGCGAGGGGACAGGGGAGCAGCTGTTCCTGCGGGGGCGGGGCGCTGGGTTCCCTTCCCAGCTCTGCGAGGGGACAGGGGAGCGGCGTTCCTGCGGGGGGGTGGGGTGCTGGGTTCCCTTCCCAGCTCTGCGAGGGGACAGGGGAGCGGTCGTTCCTGCGGGGGCGGGGCGCTGGGTTCCCTTCCCAGCCCTGCGAGGGGACAGGGGAGCGGTCGTACTGGGGGGGTGGGTGCTGGGTTCCCTTCCCAGCTCTGCGAGGGGACTGGGCAGCTGTTGTTCCTCTGGGGGCGGGGTGCTGGGTTCCCTTCCCAGCTCTGCCAGGGAACTGGGCAGCGGCATTTCCAGCGGGGGAAGGGCGCTGTTTTCCCTCTCCGGCTCTGTGAGGGGATGGGGGAGCGGCCGTTCCAGCAGGGGTGGGGCGCTTCGTTGCCTCCCTAGCTCTGTGAGGTGACTGGGGAGCAACCATTTCTGCGTTTGCAGGGTGCTGCTTTCCCTTCTCAGCTCTGCGAGGGAACTGGGGAGCCGTCGTTCCTGCAGGGGCGGGGCCCTGGCTTCCCTCCCCAGGTCTGTGAGGGACTGGGGACGGGCCGTCCCAGTGGGGGCTGGGCACTGGGTTCCCTCTTCACCTCTGTGAAGGGACTGGGGAGCGGCCATTCCTGCGGGGGCGAGGCGCTGTGTTCCCTCCCCAGCTCTGTGAGGGGACTGGGCAGCTGTTGTTCCTCTGGGAGTGCGGCGCTGGGTTCCCTCTCCGGCTCTGCGAGGGGACTGGGGAGCTGCTGTTCCGGGGGGGCAGGGCGCTGCCTTCCCTCCTCAGCTCTGTGAGGAATTAGGGAGGGAAAGGAATTATTTAGGGAGGGAGATGAATTATTTAAGCTTAGTGCCAATGTAGATACAAGAACGAATGGGTATAAACTGGACACTAGGAAGTTTAGACTTGAAATTAAACGAAGGTTTCTAACCATTAGAGGAGTGAAGTTCTGGAACAGCCTTCCAAGGGGAGTAGTGGGGGCAAAAGACATATCTGGCTTTAAGACTAAGCTTGATAAGTTTATGGAAGGGATGGTATGATGGGATAGTTTAATTTTGGCAATTGATCTTTGATTATCAGCAGATAAGTATACCCAATGGTCTGTGATGGGATGTTGGATGGGATGGGATCTGAGTTACTGCAGAGAATTCTTTCCTGAGTGCTGGCTGGTGAGTCTTGCCCACATGCTCAGGGTTTAGCTGATTGTCATATTTGGGGTTGGGAAGGAATTTTCCTCGGGGCAGATTGGCAGAGGCCCTGGAGGTTTTTCGCCTTCCTCTGCAGCATAGGGCATGGGTCACTTGCTGGTGGATTCTCTGCAGCTTGATATCTTCAAACCACAATTTGAAGACTTCAGTAACTCAGACATAGGTTAGGGGTTTGTTATAGAAGTGGATGGGTAGGGTTCTGTGGCCTGCTTTGTGCAGGAGGTCAGACTAGATGATCATATTGGTCCCTTCTGACCCTAAAGTCTATGAGTCTATGAGACTGGAGAGCGGCCATTCCTGGTTTTGTGGGGCGCTGGGTTCCCTCCCAGCTCTGCGAGGAGAGTGAGGAGCGGCCGTTCTTGCGGGGACGGGGCGCTGCCTTCCCTCCCTACCCCTGCAAGGGGACTGGGGAGCAGCCGTTCCTGTGGGGGCGGAGCATTGTGTTCCCTCCCCAGCTCTGACAGGAGAATGGGGAGCAGCCATTTCTGCGGGGGCAGGGCGCTGCCTTCCTTCCCCAGCTCTGCCAGGAGACTGGGGAGCGGCTGTTCCTGCGGGGGCTAGGAGCTGCCGTCCCTCCCCACTCCTGTGAGGGAACTGTGGGGCCGCCATTCCAGCGGGGGAGGGATGCTGCTTTCCCTCCCCAGCTCTGTGAGTGAACTGGGGAGTGGCCGTTCCGGCGGGAGCGGGGCGCTGGGTTCCCTTCCTAGCTCTGCGAGGGAACTGTGGAGCGGCCATTCCTGCGGGGGCAGGGCGCTGAGTTCCCTCTCCACTCTGCGAGGGGACTGGGGAACGGCCATTCCTACGAGGGTGGGGCACTGGGTTCCCTCCCAGCTCTATTAGGGGACTGGATAGCGGCCGTTCCTGCAGGGTGGGGCACTGCTTTCCCTCTCCATCTCTGCGAGGGGACTGGGGAGCGGCCGTTCCTGCAGGAGCAGGGCGCTGGGTTCCCCTTCCAGCTCTGTGAGGGGACTGGACAGCTGTCATTCCTCCGGGGGTGGGGCGCTGGATTCCCTTCCCAGCTCTGCGATGGGACTGGGGAGTGGCTGTTTTTCACGGAGTGTGGGGGAGTCCGTTCCGGCACTCCCTTCCTGGGACCCACAGTGACTCTCAGCCAGCCTGTAAAACAGAAGGTTTATTGGATAACAGGAATGCAGGTTACAGCAGAGCTTGCAGGCACAGTCAGGACCCCTCAATCGAGTCCTTCTGGAGTTTCAGAGTGCTTAAGTCCAGCATAGGATCCCCTGAATTCCCCTCATCGAGCCCAAAACCAAAACGGAACTGCCCCTCCTCCAGCCTGCCGATTCTTTTGTCCAACTTCCCAGGCCAAGGTGCTAACCCCCTCCCTCCTACCTGACTCAGGTTACAGGCTTATAGATCCTTTCCCTCACCTAAAGACATCCCCAGCTCTCCCATCCCCCACACAGACAGCCCCTACTCCATCACATCTCTCCCCCCTTCGAGACTGAACTGAGCGGGGTCACTCTGCCCAGTGACCTGGGGAAGTTCAGGGCCCCCTCTCCGGGACAATGCGTCCACTATCAGGTTGGCACTTCCCTTCACATGGACCACGTCCATGTCATAGTCCTGAAGGAGAAGGCTCCACCTCAGGAGCTTGATGTTGACTCGTTTCATCTGGTGCAGCCAGGTCAGGGGAGAGTGGTCGGTGTACACGGTGAAGTATCACCCAAAGAGATATGGCTCTAGCTTCTTAAGGGCTCACACCATGGCCAGGCATTCCTTCTCCATGGCCGCTTAGTTCTGCTCCTGGGGTAGCAACTTCTTGCTCAGATACACGATGGGGTGTCTCTCCCCCTTTTCATCCTCCTGCATTAACACCGCCCCCAGTCCCGTGTCTGAGGCGTCAGTGAACACCATAAAGGGCTTGTCAAAATCTGGGTTTGCCAGAACTAGGTCACTAACCAGAGCCTTCTTCAGCACCCGGAGAGCCTGCTGGCACTGCTCGGTCCAGACCAGCTTGTCTGGCTTCCCCTTCTTGCACAGCTCAGTGATAGGGGCGGCTATGGCACTAAAGTGGGGCACGAACCTTCGATAGTACCCCGCCATCCCAATAAAGGCCTGGACCTGCTTTTTGGTTTGGGGAGCCGGCCAGTTTCTGATCACCTCCACCTTGGCTGGTTCCGGCTTTAGGCAGCTGCTCCCCACCCGATGGCCCAGGTAAGATACTTCAGCCATCCCCACCTTGCACTTCTCAGCCTTTACGGTTAACCCAGCCTCCCGGAATCGGTTCAGCACTTGTTTAACCTGGGACACGTAGTCCTCCCAGGTCTGGCTGAAGATGCAGATGTCGTCAATATACGCCACGGCAAAACTCTCCATCCCCCTCAGTAGCTGATCTACCAGGCACTGGAAGGTGGCTGGCACTCCCTTGAGGCCGAAAGGCAGGGTCAGAAACTCGTAGAGCCCCAGAGGGGTGATAAAGGCCTATTTCAGCCTGGCATCTGCGTCCAGCGGCACTTGCCAGTAGCCCTTTGTAAGATCCATGGTGGTGAGGTACCGAGCACCTCCCAGCTTGTCTAGGAGCTCGTGAGGCCTGGGCATGGGGTAGGCATCAGATACGGTGATGGCATTGAGCTTTTGATAGTCCACAGAGAACTGGATTGACCCGTCCTTTTTGGGGACCAGCAGCACTGGCGAGGCCCAAGGGCTGGCAGACGGCTGGATCACCCCCAAAGCCAGCATGTCCCTGACCTCTCTTTCTAGGTCCTGGGCAGTTTTCCCAGTGATCCGAAAAGGGGAGCATCTTATAGGAGGATGTCACCCAGTCTCCACCCAGTGGACAGTCAAATTAGTGCGTCCAAGCTCCCATTCATCTCTCATCAGGTCCAGGGGCCCCCTTACCCGCCTTCCATACAACAGTTTGGAAGGCGAAAACCCGGTAGATTCCTGGGGTACCTCCCTGTATGGGAACAGCAGGTGAGGTAAGTACTTGTCCCAGTCCAGCGGGTGCTGGTTCATAAATGTTTTTAGCATCATCTTCAGCGTCCCGTTGAACCTTTCCACCAGCCCGTTGGACTGGGGGTGATACGCTGAGGCCCAGTTATGCTGGACCCCACATTTTTCCCACAAGCACTGGAGCAGGGCCAACATGAAGTTGGACCCCTGGTCCGTTAAGACTTCCTTGAGGAACCCCACCCGGCTGAAAATGGTCAGCAGCGCATCTGCCACGGTGTCTGCTTCGATAGAGGACAAGGCCACCGCCTCGGGGTAGCGAGTGGCGAAATCCACCACCACTAGGATGTATTTCTTCCCCGACCGGGTCGTCTTGCTGAGAGGTCCCACTATGTCCATGGTCACCTTCTGGAAGGGTTCTTCTGTGATGGGTAAAGGCCTCAAGGCTGCTTTCCCCTTGTCCCGGGCCTTCCCCATCCTCTGGCAGGGGTCACAGGATTGGCAGTACTGTCGGAAATGGGTAAAGACCCCAGGCCAGTAAAAGTTCTGTAGCAGCCTCTGCCTGGTGCGCCGGATTCCCTGGTGCCCTGCGAGAGGGATGTCATGGGCCAGGTACAGTAGCTTGTGGCGAAACTTCTGGGGAACCACCAGCTGCCTCCTGATCCCTCATGACTCTATTTCCCCTGGGGGAGCCCATTCTCGGTACAGGAACCCCTTCCCCCACAGGAACCCCTCCTTGCAACCTCTCCTCATGGTCTGTACCGCACTGAGATTAGCCCTGTCCCTGGGCTTCCGCAAGGATGGATATTTCTGCAACTCGGCCTGGAATTCAGCAGTTGGGACAGGGATTGGGACTGGCTCTCTCTCGCTGGCTGAGTCTGAGGCCACAGCCTCTCTGAGCCGTGTCCCTGGGTGTTCCCCAGCTAGCTCCAGGGGCCCTACCCCTGGGGGCCCTAACCGTAGCTCCAGGGGCCCTACCCCTGGGGGCAATAACTCTACCTCCAGGGGCCCTGTCCCTGGATCCCCTAACCCTAGCTCCAGGGGCCCTTCCCCTGGGGGCCCTATCCCTAGCTCCAGGGGCCCTACCCCTGGGGGCCCTAACTCCAGCTCAAGGGGCCCTACCCCTGGTTCCCATAAACCTAGCTCCAAGGGCCCTACCACTGGGGGCCCTAACCCTACTTCCAGGGGCCCTAACCCTGGGTCCTCTAACCCTATCTCCAGGGGCTCTTTCCCTGGGGGCCCTAACCCTAGCTCCAGGGGCCCTAACCCTGGGTCCTCTAACTCTAACTCCAGGGGCCCTACCCCTGGGGGCCCTACCCCTAGCTACAGGGGCTATTTCCATGGGGGCCCTCACCCTAGCTCCAGGGGCCCTAACCCTGGGTCCCCTAACACTAGCTCCAGAGGCCCTACTCCTGGGTCCCCTAACCCTAGCTGCAGGGGCCCTACCCCTGAGGGCCCTAACCTTAGCTCAAGGGGCCCAACCCCTGGGTCCCCTAACCCTATCTTCAGGGGCCCTTTCCCTGGGTGCCCTAACCCTAGCTCCAGGGGTCCTACCCCTCGGTCCCCTAACTCTAGCTCCAGGGGCCCTACCCCTGGCTCCCCTAACCCAAGCTCCAGGGACCCTTTCCCTGGGGGCCCTAACCCTAGCTCCAGCGGCCCTACCCCTCGGTCCTCTAACCCTATCTCCAGGGGCTCTTTCCCTGGGGGCCCTAACCCTAGCTCCAGGGGCCCTAACCCTGGGTCCTCTAACTCTAACTCCAGGGGCCCTACCCCTGGGGGCTCTAACCCTAGCTCCAGGGGTCCTACCCCTGGATCCCCTAACCCTAGCTCCAGGGGCCTTACCCCTGGGGGTCCTAACCCTAGCTCCAGGGACCCTACTCCTGGGTATCCTAACCCTTGCTCCAGGGGCCCTATGCCTGGGGGCCCTAACCCTAGTTGCAGGGACCCTACCCGTGGGTCCCCAAACCCTAGTTCCAGGGGCCCTTTCCCTGGGGGCCCTAACCCTAGCTCCAGGGGCCCTACCCCTGGGGGCCTTAACCCAAGCTGCAGGGGCCCTAACCCTGGATCCCCTAGCCCTATCTCCAGGGGTCCTTTCCTTGGGTCCCCTAACACTATCTCCAGGGGCTCTTTCCCTGGGGGCCCTAACCCTAGCTCCAGGGGCCCTGCCCCTGGGTCCCCTAATCCCAGCTCCAGGGGCACTACCCCTGGGTCCCCTAACCCTAGCTCCAGTGTCCTTTCCCTGGGGGCCCGAACCCTAGCTCCAGGGGCCCTAACCCTGGGTCCCCTAACCCTAGATCCAGGGTCCTTTCCCTGGGGGCCCGAACCCTAGCTCCAGGGTCCCTAACCCTGGGTCCCCTAACCCTAGATCCAGGGTCCTTTCCCTGGGGGCCCTAACCCTACCTCCAGGGGCCCTACCACTGGGGGCCATAACCCTAGCTCCAGGGTCCCTACCCCTGGGTCCCCTAACCCTACCTCCTGGGGCCGTTTTCCTGGGTCCCCTAACCTTAGCTCCAGCGCCCTACCGCTGGATCCTCTAATCCTAGCTCCAGGGGCCCTACCCCTGGGGGCCCTAACCCTAGGGTCTCTAACCCTAGCTCCAGTGACCCTTTCCCTGGGGGCCCGAACCCTAGCTCCAGGGGCCCTACCCCTGTGTCCCCTAACCCTACCTCCAAGGTTCTTTCCCTGGGGGCCCGAACCCTAGCTCTAGGGGCCCAACTCCGGGTACCCTAACCCTAGCTCCAGGGGCTCAACCCCTGGGGGCCTTAACCCGAGCTCCAGCGGTCCAAACCCTGGGGGCCCTAACCCTAGCTCCAGGGGCCCAACTCCATGGTCCCCTAACCCTAGCTCGAGGGGCGCAACCCTTTGAGGCCCTAACAACAACTCCAGGGGCCCAACCCCTGGGGGCCCTAACCCCAGCTCCAGGTGCCCAACCCGTGGGACCCCTAACCAGAGTTCCGGGGGCACAACCCCTGAGGCCACTAAACCCAGCTCAAGGGGCCCAACCCCTGACTCCCCTAACGATAGTTCCAGGGGCCCAACTCCTGAAGGCCCTAACCCCAGCTCCAGGGGCCCAACTTCTGGGGGCCCTAACCCCTGCTCCAGGTGCCCTACCCGTGGGTACCCTAACCGTAGCTCCAGGGGCCAAATCCCTGGGGGCCCGAACCTCAATTCCAGGGGCCCAATCCCTGGGTCCCCTAACCCCAGCTCCAGGGGCCCAACCCCTAGGGGTCCTAACCCCAGCTCCAGGGGCACAAACCCTGGGTCCCCTAACCGTAGCTCCAGGAGCCCAACCCCTGGGGGCCCTAACATCAGCTCCAGGTGCCCAAATCCTGGGTCCCCTAACCCCAGCTCCAGTGGCCCAACCCTTGGGGCCCTAACCCCAGCTCCAAGGGCCCGACCCCTGGGTCCCCTAACCCCAGCTCCAGGGGCCCGACCCCTGGGGGCCCGAACCGTAGCTCCAGGGGCCTGACCCCTGGGGGCCCTAACCTCAGCTCCAGGGGCCCAACCCCGTGGGTCCGTAACCCCAGCTCCACAGGCCCAACCCCTGAGGGTTCTAACCCCAGCTCCAGGGGACCAACCCCTCTGTCCTTTACCCCAGCTCGAGGGCCCAGCCCCTGGGTCCTCTAACCCCAGCTCCAGTGGCCCAACCTCTGGGGGCCTTAGCCCCAGCTCCAGGGGACCAACCCCTGGGGGCCCTGAATGTAGACCAAGAGGCCCAAACCGTGGAGACCCTAAACCAAGGTCGAGGGGCCCAACCACTGGGTCCCCTAACTCCAGTTCCAGGGGCCCAACCCCTAGGCCCCTAACCCCAGCTACAGTGGCCCAAACCCTGGAGGCCCTAACCTCAGCTCCAGGGGCCCAATCCCTGCGTCCTCTAACCGTAACTCCACGGGCCCAACCCCAGGGGGGCCCTACCCCAGCTCCAGGGGCCCAACCCCTGGGTGCCCTAACTCCAGCTCCAGGGGCCCAACCCATTGGGGCCATAACCCCAGCTAAATGGGCCTAACCACTGGGGGCCCTAACCCCAGCTCCAGGGGCCCAACCCCTGGGGGCCCTAACCCAAGCTCCAGGGGCCCAAACCCTGGGTCCCCTAACCACAGCTCCAGGGGCCCAGCCCCTGGGGGCCCTAGCCCCAGCTCTAGGGGCCCAACCCCTGGGGGCCGTAACCGTAGCCAAAAGAGCCCAATCCCTGGGGGCCCTAAACCCAGCTCCAGGGGCCCAAACCCTGGGTCCCCTAACCGTAGCTCAAGGGGCGCAACCCCTGGGTGATCTAACCTGAGCTCCAGGGGCCCAACCCCTGGGTGCCCGCACCCCAGCTTCAGGGGCACACCCCTGGCAGCAGGAACCCCAGGTCCAGGGGCCCAACCCCTGGGTCACCTAACCGTAGCTCGAGGGGCCCAACCCCTGGGGGTCCTAACCCCAGTAGCAGGGGCCCAACCCCTGGGTCCCCTAACCCCAGCTCCAGGGGCCCAACCCCAGCGTCCCCTAACCGTAAGTCCAGGGGCCCATCCCCGGGGGCCCTAACCCCAGCGCCAGGGGCCCGTCCCCAGGGGGCCCTAACCCCAGCTCCAGGGGCCCAACCTCTGGGGGCCCTATCCCCAGCTTCAGGGGCCCACCCCCTGATGGCACAAACCCCAGCTCCAGGGGCCCAACCCCTGGGCCCCCTAACCGTAGCTAAAAGGGCTCAACCCCTGGGGGCCCTAACACCAGCTCCAGGGGCCCAAACCCTGGGTCCCCTAACCCCAGCTCCAGGGGCCCAACCCCTGGGAGCCCTAACCTCAGCTTCAGGGGCCCAACCCCTGGAGGCCCTAACCCCAGCTTCAGGGGCCCAACCCCTGGGTTCCAAACACCAGCTCGAGGGGCCCAACCTCTGGGGGCCCTAACCCCAGCTCCAAGGGCCCAAACCCTGGGTCCCCTAACCGTAGCTCCAGGGGCCCAAACCCTGGGGGCTCTAACACCAGCCTCAGGGGACCAATCCCTGGTTCCCCTAACCCCGAATCCAGGGGCCCAACCCCTGGGTTCCCTAACTGTAGCTCCAGGGGCCCAAGCCCCTTGGTGCCCTAATGCCAGCTCCAGAGGTCCAACCCCTGGGGGCCCGAACCCCAGCTCCAGGGGCCGAATCCCTGGGGGCTCCTAACCCCAGCTAAAGAGGCCCAACCCCTGTGGGCCCTAACCCCAGCTCCAGGGGCCGAACCCCTGGGTCCCCTAACCCCAGCTCCAGGGGTCCAACCCCTAGGGGCCCTAACCTCAGCTCCAGGGTCCCAACCCCTCCGTCCCGTAACTGTAACTCCAGGGTCCCAACCCCGAGGGGCCCTATCCCCAGATCCAGAGGCCCAACCCCTGGGTCCCCAACCTCAGCTCTAGGGGCCCAACCCCTGGGTGCCTTAACCCCAGCTCCTGGGGCCAAACCCCTGGGGGCCCTAGCCCCAGCTCCAGGGGCCCAACCCCTGGGGGCACTGACAGTAGCCCAAGAGGCCCAACTAACTGTAGCTCCAGGGGCCCAACCCCTGGAGGCCCTAACCCCAGTTCGAGGGGCCCAACCCCTTGGTCCCCTAACCCCAGTTCCGAGGGCCCAACCCCTTGGGGCCCTAGCCCCAGATCCAGGGGCCCAAGCCCTGGGTCCCCTAACCGTAGCTCCAGTGGGCCCAAACCCCTTGGTGCCCTAATGCTAGCTCCAGGGGTCCAACCCCTGGGGGCCCTAACCCCAGCTCCAGGGGTCCAACCCCTGGGTCCGTTAACCCCAGCTCCAGGAACCCAACCCCCGGAGTCCCCTAACCATAGCTCCAGGGGCCGAATCCCTTGGGGCCCCTAACCCCAGCTCCAGAGGCCCAACCTCTGGGGGCCATAACCCCAGCTCCAGGGGCCCAACCCCTGAGTTCCCTAACCCCAGCTCCAGAGGTCCAACCCCTGGGGGCCCTAACCCCAGCTCCAGGGTCCCAACCCCTGCATCCCCTCCAGAGGCTCAACCCCGCGGGGCCCTATCCCTAGATCCAGGGGCCCAACCCCTGGGTCCCCTACCTCAGCTCGAGGGGCCCAACCCCTGGGTTCCTTAACCCCAGCTCCTGGGGCCCAACCCCTGGGGGCCCAAGACCCAGCTCCAGGGGCCGAACCCCTGGGGCCCCTGACCGTAGCCCAAGAGGCCCAACCCATGGGGGCCCTAACCGTAGCTCCAGGGGCCCAAACCCTGGGGGCCCTAACCTCAGCTCCAGGGGCCCAACCCCTAGGTCCCTAAACCGTAGCTCCAGGGGCCTAATGCATGGGGGACCTTACCCCAGTTCCAGCGGCCCAACCCCTGGGGGCCCTAACCCCAGCTACAGGGGCCCAGCCCCTGTGTCCCCTACCCCAGCTCGAGGGCCCAAACCCTGGGTCTCCTAACCCCAGCTCCAGTGGCCCAACCTCTGGGGGCCCTAGCCCCAGGTCCAGGGGCCGAACCCCTGGGTGCCCTGACCGTAGCCCAAGAGGCCCAACCCGTGGGGACCCTAACCCCAGCTCTAGGGGCCCAAACCCTGGGTCACCTAACCCCAGCTCTAGGGGCCCAACCCCTGGGCCCCTAACCCTTGCTCCAGGGGCCCAACCCCTAGGTCCCCTAACCGCAACTCCCGGGGTCAAACCCCTGGAGGCCCTAACCCCAGCTCCAGGGACCCAACCCCTGCGTCCTCTAACCATAACTCCACAGGCCCAACCCCGGGGGGGCCCTAACCCCAGCTCCAGGGGCCCAACCCATTGGGGCCCTAACCCCAGCTAAATGGGCCTAACCCCTGGGGACCCTTACCCCAGCTCCAGGGGCCCAACCCCTGGGGGCCCTAACCCAAGCTCCAGGGGCCAAACCCCTGTGTCCCCTACCCCAGCTCCAGGGGCCCAACCCCTGGGTCCCCTAACACCAACTCCAGGGTCCCAACCCCTGGGGGCCCTAGCCCCAGATCTAGGGGCCCAACACCTCGGGGCTGTAACAGTCGCCCAAAGGGCCCAACCCCTGGGGGCCCTAACTGTAGCCCAAGGGGCCCAACTCCTGGGGGCCCTAACCCCAGCTCCAGGGGCCCCACCCCTGGGTCCCCTAACCGTAGCGCTAGGGGCCCAACCCCTGGATGATCTAATCTGAGCTCCAGGGGCCCAACCCCTGGGTGCCCTAACCCCAGCTTCAGGGGCCCATCCCCTGGTGGCACGAACCCCAGGTCCAGGGGCCCAACCCCTGGGTCACCTAACCGTAGCTCGAGGGGCCCAACCCCTGCGTCCCCTAACAGTAAGTCCAGGGGCCAGACCCCGGGGGGCCCTAACCCCAGCTCCAGGGGGCCAACCCCTGTGTCCCCTAACCCCCTCTCCAGGGGCCCATCCCCTGTTTGCACGAACCCCAGCTCCATGGTCCCAACCCCTGGGACCCCTAACCGTAGCTCCCGGGGCTCAGCCTCTGGGTGCCCTAACACCAGCTCCAGGGGCCCAGACCCTGGTTCCCCTAACCCCAGCTCCAGGGGCCCAACCCTTGGGAGCCCTAACCTCAGCTTCAGGGGCCCAACCCCTGGGGGCCCTAACCCCAGCTTCAGGGGCCCAACCCCTGGGTTCCCTAACCCCAGCTGCAGGGCCCAACCCCTGGGGGCCCTAACCCCAGCTCCAAGGGCCCAAGCCCTGGGTCCCCTAACCGTAGCTCCAGGGGCCCAAAACCTTGGGGCCTTAACCCCAGCTGCAGGGGCCCAACCCCTGGAGGCCCTAACCCCAGCTTCAAGGGCCCAAGCCCTGGGTCCCCTAACCGTAGCATAAGGGGCCCAAACCCTGGGGCCCCAAACACCAGCTGCAGGGCCCAACCCCTGGGGGCCCTAACCCCAGCTCCAAGGGCCCAAGCCCTGGGTCCCCTAACCGTAGCTCCAGGGGCCCAAAACCTTGGGGCCTTAACCCCAGCTGCAGGGGCCCAACCCCTGGAGGCCCTAACCCCAGCTTCAAGGGCCCAAGCCCTGGGTCCCCTAACCGTAGCATAAGGGGCCCAAACCCTGGGGCCCCAAACCCCAGCTCCAGGGGCCCAACCCCTGGGTCCCCTAACACCAGCTCCAGGGGTCGAACCCCTGGGGGCCCTAACCCCAGCTCCAGGTGCCCAACCCCTGCGTCCCCTGACCCCAGATCCAGGGGCCGAACCCCTGGGTCCCCTAACTGTAGCTCCAGGGGCCCAAACCCCTTGGTGCCCTAATGCCAGCTTCAAGGTTCCAACCCCTGGGGGCTCTAACCCCAGCTCCAGGGGCCCAACCCCTGGGTCCGCTAACCCCAGCTCCAGGAACCCAAGCCCTGGGTCCCCTAACCATAGCTCCAGGGGCTGAATCCCTGGGGGTCCCTAACCCCAGACCCAGAGGCCCAACCCCTGGGGGCACTAACCCCAGCTCCAGGGACCCAACCCCTGAGTTCCTCTAACCCCAGCTCCAGGGGTCCAACCCCTGGGGGCCCTCACCCCAGCTCCAGGCTCCCAGCCCCTGCGTCCCCTAACCGTAACTCCAGCGGCCCAAACCCGCGGGGCCCTATCCCCAGATCCAGGGGCCCAACCCCTGGGTCTCCTACCTCAGCTCGAGGGGCCCAAACCCTGGGTGCCTAAACCCCAGCTCCTGGTGCCCGACCCCTGGGAGCCTAGCCCCAGCTCCAGGGACCGAACACCTGGGGGCACTGACCGTAGCCCAAGAGGCCCAACCCGTGGGGACCCTAACCGTAGCTCCAGGGGCCTAACCCCTGGAGGCCCTAACCCCAGCTCGAGTGGCCCAACCCCTGGGTCCCCTAACCCCAGTTCCGGGGGCCCAACCCCTGGGGGCCCTAACCGTAGCTCCAGGGGTCCAACCCCTGGGGGCCCTAAACCCAACACCAGGGGCCCAACCTGTGGGTCCCCTAACCCCAGTTCCAGGGGCCCAAACCCCTGGGGCCCTAACCCCAGCTCCAGGGGCCCAACCCCTGGGGGCCCTAATCGTAGCTCCAGGGGCCCAACCCAGGGGGCTCTAAACCCAGCTCCAGGGGCCCAACCCGTAGGGCCCCTAACCCCAGCTCCCGGGGTCCGACCCCTGCGGGCCCTAACCGTAGCTCCAGGGCCCCGACCCCTGGTCGCCCTCACCCCGGCTCCAGGGACCCGACTCCTGGGTCCCCTATCCCCCACTCTAGGGCCCGAACCCCTGGGGGCCATAACCCCAGGTCCACGGGCCCAATCCCTGGGGACCATAACCCCGGCTCCAGGGGCCCAACCCCTGGGTCCCCTACCCCAGCTCCAGGGGCCCAACCCCTGGGAGCCCTAACCCCAGCTCCAGGGGACAACCCAGGGTCCCCTAACCCTAGCTCCATGGGCCCAACCCCTGGGGGCCCTAACCCTAGCTCCAGGGGCCCAACCCCTGTGGGCCCTAACCCCAGCTCTAGGGGCACAACCCCTGGGTCCCCTAACCCCAGCTCCAGGGGCCCAACCGCTGGATTTCCTAACCCCAGCTCCAGGGGCCCGACCCCTTGGTGCCCTGACCCTAGCTCCAGGGGCGCAACCCCTTGGTCCCCTAACCCCAGCTCCAATACCCTGACCCCTGGGGGCCCTAACTGTAGCTTTAGGTGCCCAATCCCTGGGGGCCCAAACCCCAGCTCCAGGGGCCCGACCCCTGCGGATCGTAACCGTAGCTCCAGCGGCATGACCCCTGGGAGCCTTAACCGCAGCTCCAGGGACCCGACTCCTGGGTCCCCTAACCCCCGCTATAGGGGCCCAAACCATGGGAGCCCTAACCCCAGCTCCAGGGGCCCAAACTCTGGGTGCCCTAACCGTAGCTCCAGGGGCCCAACCCCTGGGGGCCCTAACCCCAGCTCCAGGGGCCCAGCCCCTGGGGGCCCTATCCCCAGCTCCAGGGGCCCAACCCCTGGGTCTCCTAACACTAGCTCCAGGGACCCAACCCTTGGGGGCCCTAACCCCAGCTCCAGGGGCCCAACTCCTAGGTCCCCTAACCCCATTTCCAGGGTCCCAACCCCTGGGGGCCCTTACCCCAGCTCCAGGGGCCCAAACCCTATGTCTCCTAATCCTAGATTCAGGGCCCCAACCCCTGGGGGCCGTAACCGGAGCTCCAGGGGCCGAACCCCTGGGGGCTCTAAGCCCAGCTCCAGGGGCCCAGCCCCTGGGTCCCCTTACCGTAGCTTCAGTGGCCTGACCTCTGGGGGCTCTAAAACCAGCTCCAGGGGCCCGACCCCTGCGGGCCCTAACCGTTGCTCCAGGGGCCTGACCCCTGGGGGCTCTAAAACCAGCTCCAGGGGCCCGACCCCTGCGGGCCCTAACCGTTGCTCCAGGGGCCTGACCCCTGGGGGCCCTAACTCCATCTCCAGGGAACCGACTCTTGGTTCCCCAAACCCCCGCTCCAGGGACCCAACCCATGGGGGCCCTAACCCGAGCTTCAGGGGCCCAAACATTGGGGGCACAAACTGTAGCTCCAGTGGTCCAACCCCTTGGGGCCATAACCCCAGCTCCAGGGGCCCAACCCCTGGGGGCCCTAACCGTAGCTCCAGGGGTCCAACCCCAGGGGGCCCTAAACCTAACACCAGGGGCCCAACCCGTGGGTCCCCTATCCCCAGTTCCAGGGGCCCAAACCCCTGGGGCCCTAACCCCAGCTCCAGGGGCCCAGCCCTGGCGGCTCTAACCGTAGCTCCAGGGTCCCAACCTATGGGTCCCCGAACAGTAGCTCCAGGGGCCTAACCCCTTGGGGCCCTAACCCCAGCTCCAGGGGCCCAACCCCTGGGGGCCCTAATCGTAGCTCCAGGGGCCCAACCCAGGGGGCCCTAGCCCCAGCTTCAGGGGCCCAAACCCTTTGACCTCTAACAGTAGCTCCAGGGGCCAAACCTCTGGGGGACCTAAACCCAGCTCCAGGGGCCCAACTCCTGGGTCACCTAACCCCAGCTCCAGGGCCAGAACCCCTGGGGGCCCTAACCATAACTCCAGGGGCGCAGCCCCCGGGGGCCCAAACCACAGCTCCAAGGACCCAGCCCCTGGCAGCCCTAACCCTAGCTCCAGGGGCCCAACGCGTGGGGGCCCTAATCCCAGCTACAGGGGCCCAACTCCTAGGTCCCCTAACCCCAGCTCCATGGGCCCAAACCCTGGGTCTAATAACCCCAGCTCTAGGGGCCCAATTGCTGGGGGCCATAACCCCAGCTCCAGGAGCCCAACCCCTGGGTACCCTAATAGTAGCTCCAGGGGCTCAACCCCTGGGGACCTTAACCTCAGCTACAGGGGCCCAACCCATGGGTCCCCTAACCCCAGCAACAGAGGCCAAACCACTGGGTCCCCTAACCGTAGCTTCAGGGGCCCAACCCCTGGAGTCCCTAACCCCACCTCTGGGGGCCCAACCCCTGGGTCCCGTAACCACAGCTCCAGGGGCAAAACCCCTGGGGGCTCTAACCCTAGCTCCAGGGGCCCAACCCCTGGCTGCCCTAACCGTAGTTCGAGGGGCCCAACCCCTGGAGGTCCTAACCCCAGCTCCAGGGGCCCAACCCCTGGAGGCCCTAACCTCAGCTCCAGGAGCCGAACCCCTGGATCCCCTAACCATAGCTCCAGTGGCCGAATCCCTGTGGGCCCTAACGCCAGCTCAAGGGGCCCAATTCCTGGGTCTCCTAACCGTAGATCCAGTGGCCCAGCCCCTGGGTCCCCTAACCCCAGCTCTAGGGGCACAACCCCTGGGTTCCCTAACCCCAGCTACAGGGGCCCGACCCCTGCGGGTCGTAACCATAGCCCCAGCGGCACGACCCCTGAGGGCCCTAACCGCAGCTCCAGGGAACCAACCCCTGGGTCTCCTAAAAGTAACTCTAGGGACCCAACCCCTGGGGGCCCTAACCCAATCACCAGGGGCCCAACCCCTGGTGGCCCTAACCATAGCTCCAGGGTCCCAACCCCTGGGGGCCCTAAATCCAGCTCCAGGGACCCAACCTCTGGGTCCCCTAACCATAGCTCCAGGAGCCCAATGCCTGGGGGCCCTAACCCCAGCTCCAGGGGCCCAACCCCTGGGTCCCATAACGCCAGCTCCAGGGGCCCAACGCCTGGGGGCTCTAACCCCAGCTCCAGGGGCCCGACTCCTGCAGGCCCTAACCATAGCTCCAGGGGCCCAACCCCTGGGGGCCCTACCCCCAGCTATAGGGACCCAATTCCTGGGTCCCCTAACCCCCGCTCCAGGGGCCCAACGCTTGGGGGCCCTAACCCCAGCTCCAGGGGCCCAACCCCTGGAGGCCCTAACCGTCCCTCCAGGGGCCCATCCCCTGGGGGCCCTAACCCCAGCTCCAGGGGCCCAACCCCTGGGGCCCTATCCCCAGCTCCAGGGGCTCAACCCCTAGGGGCCCTAACCCCAGCTCCAAGGGCCCAACCCCTTTGTCCCCTAACAGTAGCTCCATTGCCGAACCCCTGGGGGCCCTAACCCCAGGTCCATGGGCCCAACCCCTGGGGGCTTTAACCGTAGCTCCAGGAGCCCAAACCCTGGGGGCCCTAAACCCAGCTCCAGGGGCCCAACCCCTGGTTCCTCTAACCGTAGCTCCAGGAGCCCAACGCCTGGGGGCCCTAACCCCAGCTCCAGGGGCCCAACCCCTGGGTCCCGTAACCCAAGCTCCAGGGGCCCAACGCCTGGGGGCTCTAACCCCAGCTCCAGGGGACCGACTCCTGCGGGCCCTAACCATAGCTCCAGGGGCCCAACCCCTGGGGGCCCTAACCCCAGCTCCAAGGATCCGACTCCTGGGTCCCCTAACCACCGCTCCAGGGGCCCAACGCTTGGGGGCCCTAACCCCAGCTCCAAGGATCCGACTCCTGGGTCCCCTAACCACCGCTCCAGGGGCCCAATGCTTGGGGGCCCTAAAACCAGCTCCAGGGGCCCAACCCCTTGAGGCCCTAACCGTAGCTCCAGGGGCCCAGCCCCTGGGGGCCCTAACCCCAGCTCCAGGGCCCCAAACCCTGGAGGCCCTATCCCCAGCTCCAGGGGCTCAACCCCTAGGGGCCCTAACCCCAGCTCCAGGGGCCCAACCCCTTTGTCCCCTAACAGTAGCTCCAGTTGCCGAACCCCTGGGAGCCTTAACCCCAGGTCCATGGGCCCAACCCCTGGGGGCTCTAACCGTAGCTCCAGGGGCCCAACCCCTGAAGGCCCTAACCCCAGCTCCAGGGGCCCAACCCCTCTGTCCCCTAAAAGTAGCTTTAGGTGCCCAACCCCTGGGGGCCCGAACTACAGCTTCCAGGGCACGACCCCTCGGGGTCCTAACCCCAGCACCAGGGACCCGAACCCTGCGGGTCCTAACCGTAGCTCCAGCGGCACAACCCCTGGGGGCCCTAACCCCAGCTCCAGGGGCCCAACATCTGGGGGCCCTAACCGTAGTTCCAGGGGCCCAACCCCTGGGGGCCATAACCGTAGCTCCAGGGGCCCAATCCCTGGTGGCCTTAAATCCAGCTTCAGGGGCACAACCCCTGGGTCCCCTAATTGTAGCTCCAGAGGCCCAACCCCTAAGGGCCCTAACCCCAACTGCAGGAGCCCGACTCCTGCGGGCCCTAACCATAGGTCCAGGGGCTCGATCCCTTGGGGTCCTAACCCCAGCTCCAGGGACCCGACTCCTGGGTCCACCTAATCCACTCTCCAGGGGCCCAACCCCTGGGGGCCCTAACTGTAGCAACAGGGGCCGAACCCCTGGGGGCCCGAACCGAAGCCCCAGAGTCTCAAACCGTTGGGGCCCTAACACCAGCTCCAGGGTACCAAAGCTTGGGGGCCCTAACCCCAGCTGCAGGGGCCAACCCCTGGGTCTCCTAACCGTAGCTCCAGGGGCCCAACCGCTGGGGGCCCTAACCCCGGCTCCAGGGCCACACCCCAGGGTCCCCTAACCGTAGCTCCAGCGGCCCAACCCCTGGCTCCCCTAATCCCAGCTCTAGGGTCCCAACCTCTGGGACACCTAACCCCAGGTCCAGGGGCCCAACCGCTGGGTTCCCTAACCACAGCTTCTGGGGCCCAACCCCTTGGGGCCCAAACCCTAGCTCCAGGGGCCCATCCCCTGTGTCCCATAACCCCACGTCCAGGGACCCGACCCCTGGGTCCCCTAACCCCAGTTCCAGGGGCCCGACCCCTGGGGGCCCTAACAGTAGCTCCAGGGGCCCGACCTCTGGGTCCCCTAACCCCAGCTCCAGGAGCCGAACCCCTGGGGGCGCTAGCCCCAGCTCCAGGGGCCAAACCGCTGGGGCCCTAACCATAGTTCCAAGGGCCCAATCCCTGGGGGATCTAACCCCAGCTCCAGGGGCCCGACCCCTGCGGACCCTAACCGTAGCTCCAGGGGTCCAACCCATGGGGGCTCTAACCACATCTCCATGGTCCCAACTCCTGGGTCCCCTAACCATAGCTCCAGGGGCCCAAACCCCGCGGGCTCTAACCACAGCTCCAGGGGCCTAACCCATGGGGGCCCTAACCCTAGCTCCAGGTGCCCAACCCGTGCGTCCTCTAACCGTAGCTCCAGGGGCTCAACCCCTGGGGGCCCTGACCGTAAATCGAGAGGCCCAACCCCTGGGGGCCTAAATCCCAGCTCCAGGGACCCAACCCCTGGGTCCCCTAACCTCAGCTCCAGGGGCCCAACCCCTAGGGGCCCGAACCCCAGCTCCAGGGGCCCAAACCCTGGGGGCCCTAACTGTAACTCCAGGGGCCCAACCGCTGGGGTCCCAATCCCCAGCTCCACGGACCCAACCCCTGGGTCCCCTAACCCCAGCTCCAGGGGCCCAACCCCTGGGGGCCCTATCCCCAGCTCCAGGGGCCCTGCTCCTGGATCCCCTAACCCCAGCTCCAGGGACCCAACCCCTGGGGCCCCTAACTATAACACCAGAGGCCCAACACCTGGGGGCCAAAACCCGAGCTCCAGGGGCCCAATCCCTGAATCCCCTAACCCCAGCTCCAGGGACCCAACCGCTGGGAGCCCTAACCCCGGCTCCAGGGGCCCATCTCCTAGGTCCCCTAACCACAGTTCCAGGGGCCCAATCCCTGGGGGCCCTAACCCCAGCTCCAGGTGACCAAACCCCTGGGTACCCTAACCATAGATTCAAGGGCCCAACGCCTGGGGGCCCTAACCATATGTCCAGGGGCCGAACCTCTGGGGACCCTAACATCAGCTCCAGGGGCCCAACCCCTGGGTCCCCTAACCGTAGCTCCAGCGGCCCAGCCCCTGGGTCCCCTAACCCCAGCTCTAGGGGCCCAACCCCTGGGGACCCTAACCCCAGCTCCAGTGGCCCAACCGCTGAGATCCCTAAGCCCAGTTCCAGTGGCCCAAACCCTGAGGGCCATAACTCCAGTTCCAGGGACCCAACCCCTGGGTCCTCTACTCCAGCTCCAGGGGCCGGCCCCTGGGGGCCCTAATCGTAGCTCCAGGGGCCCGACCCCTTAGGGCCCTAGTCCCAGCTTCTGGGGCCCGACCCCTGGGGGCCTTAACCCGAGCTTCAGGGGCCCAACCCCTGGGGGCTCTATACACAGCTCCAGGGGCTCAACCCCTGGGGGCCCTAATCCTAGGACAGGAACTGAAGCCCTGGGTCCCCTAACAGTAGCTCCAGGGGCCCAAAACCTGGGGGCCCTAATCCTAGCTCCAGGGGCCATCCGTTGGGGGCTGTAACCGTAGCTCCATGGTCCTGTTAGGCCTGAATAAAGATATAGCAGACAAAACCAGGTATGCCAACCTGACCAAAGTCAGGCTAACAGAGGTTTGTGGGTAATCCCTGAGTGGAAAACACTGAAAAGCAGCAGCATGTCTCACAAGCGCTGGGAAAAAGTGAGATAAAAGAGAAGCTGCATTCCTGGCATAGTACCAGATGTGCTGTGTTCGGGCAGCTCCTTCGAAGAAGTGATAAGAGCCCTAGTTTCCCAGCCTCCTTGTTTTCACTCCCTGGTTTTGTTCTTTGTTTGTTTTTAACTCCCCTACATTTCTAACTTTAGGCATGCATGTATACTAAAGGTGTCTAGTTTCTAGTTGTTAGAAAAAGGGGGTGGGTTGCTCCAGTGAATAATTTATGACGTGACGGAACTGTCTATATAGGCTTGTACTAGGATGTAAAGAGCGGGCTGGTTCTCACTGGAGACGAGCTGCTCTCTATTGATGCGTGCACTTGTCAATAAAGAGCTTTTGATCGGACCTTGCTGGTGTTGCCTGTCTCTCTTGCGGTCAGACAACGAACTTTGCCGTCGGGGTTAGAGTCCCTGACAGTCCCAACCCCTGGGGACCTAAACCCAGGTCCAGGGGCCCAACCCCTTTGTCAACTAACCGTAGCTCCAGGTGGCCAACCCCTGGGGGCCTTAACCCCAGCTCCAGGGACCAAACCCCTTGGTCCCCTAACCCTAGCTCCTGGGGCCCAACCCCTCGGGGCCCTAACACCAGCTCCAGGGACCCAACCCCGGGGGGCCCTAACCGTTACACCAGGAGCCCAACCCCTGGGGGCCGAAATCCCAGCTCCAGGAGCCCAACACCTGGGTCCCCTAACCTCAGCTCCAGGGACCAAACCGCTGGGGGCCCTAACCCCAGCTCCAGGGGCCCAAACCCAAGGTCTCCTAACACCAGGTCCAGGGGCCCAACCCCTGGGGGCCCTAATCCCAGCTCCAGGGGCAAAACCCTTGGGTCCCGTAACCGTAGCGTCAGGGGCCCAACGCCTGGGGGCCCTAACCCCAGTACCAGGGGCCCAACCTTTGGATCCCCTAACCCCAGCTCTATGGGCCCAACCCCTGGGTCCCCTTACCCCAGCTCCAGGGGCCCAACCCCTGGGGTCCTAATTGAAGCTCTAGGGGCCCAACCGTTGAGTTCCCTAAGCCCAGCTGCAGAGGCCCAAACCCAGGGGGTCCTAAACCCAGCTTTCGGGGCCCAACCCCTGGGGGACCTAACCGTAGCTACAGGGGCCCAACCCCAGGGGCGCTGGGGTTAGGGAACCCAGGGGTTGGGCCCCTGGAGCTGGGGTTAAGGGTCCTAGGGGTTGGGACCGTGGAGCTGGGGTGAGAGCCCCAAGGAGTTGGGCCCTTGGAGCTACGGTTAGGGCCCCCAGGAGTTGGGCCCCTGGAGCTGGGGTTAGGGGACCCAGAGGTTGGGCACCTGGAGCTGGGGTAGGGGACCCAGGGGTTAGGCTCCTGGAGCTAGGGTTAGGGGACCCAGGGGTTGGGCCCCTGGAGCTGGGGTTAGGGCCCCCAGGGTTTGGGCCCCTCGAGCTAGGATTAGGGCCCTCAGGGGTTGGGCACCTGGAGCTGGGGTTACGGAAACCAGGGGTTGAGCCCCTGGAGCTGGGGTTAGGGAACCCAGAGGTTGGGTCGCTCTAGCTGGGGTTAGGGCCCCCAGGGGTTGGGCCCCTGGAGCTGGGGTTAGGTGCCCCAGGGGTTGGGCTCCTGGAGCAACGGTTAGGGGCCCCAGGGGTTGGGCCACTGGAGCTGGGGTTAAGGGGCCCTGGGGTTGAGTGCCTGGAGCTGGGGTTAGGGCCCCGAGGGGCAAGGCCCCTGGAGCTATGGTTAGGGGACCCAGGGGTTGGGCCTCTGGAGCTGTGAATAGGGCACCCAGGGGTTTGGCCCCTGGAGCTGGGGTTAGGGCCCCCAGGGGTTGGGCTCCTGGACCTATGGTTAGAGGACCCAGGGGTTGGGTCCCTGTAGCTGGGGTTAGGGCACCCAGGGGCTGGGCCCCTATAGCTACGGTTCAGGGACCAGGGGTTGGGCCCCTGGAGCTCGGGTTAGGGCCCCCAGGGGCTGAACCCCTGGAGCTGACGTTAGCGGACCCAGGAGTTGGGCCCCTGGAGCTAGGTTTAGGGCCCCCAGGGCTTGGGACACTGGAGCTACGGTTAGGGGACCCAGGTGTTGTGCCCCTGGATCTGGGCTTAGGGGACCCAGGGGTTGGGCCCCTAGAGATGGGGTTAGGGCCCCCAGGTTTTGGGCCCCTGGAGCTGGGGTTAGGACCCCCAGGGGCTGGGCCTCTATAGCTACCTTTAAGGGACCAGGGGCTGGGCCCCTGGAGCTCGGGTTAGGGCCCCCAGGGGCTGGGCCCCTGCACCTGGGGTTAGGGGACCAAGGGGTTGGGCACCTGGAGCGGGGGTTAAGGGTCCCAGTGGTTGGGACCCTAGAGCTGGGATTAGAGCCCCCAGGAGTTGGGCCCCTGTAGCTACGGTTAGGGCCCGCAGGTGTTGGGCCCCTGGAGCAGGGGTTAGAGGACCCAGGGTTTGGGCTCCTGGAGCTACGGTTAGGGGCCCCAGGGGCTGGGCGCCTGGAGCTGGGGGTAGGAACCCCAGGGCAGGGCCCCTGGAGCTACGGTTAGGGGACCCAGCGGTTGGGCCTCTGGAGCTGTGAATAGGGCCCCCAGGGCTTGGGCCCCTGGAGCTGGGCTTAGGGACCCCAGGGGTTCGGCCCCTTGAGCTGGGGTTCAGGCACAAAGGGGATGGGCCCCTGGAGCTGGGGTTAGGGTTCTCAGGGGTTGAGCCCCTGGAGATACGGTTAGGGGACTCAGAGGTTTGGCCCCTGGAGGTACGGTTAGTGGACCCAAGGTTGGGCCCATGGAGCTGGGGTTAGGGGACCCAGGGGTTGGGCTCCTGGAGCTGGGTTTAGGGCCCCCAGGATTGGTTCCCCTGGAGCTGAGTTTAGGTGACCCAGGGGTTGGGCCCCTGGAGCTGGAGTCAGGGGACCCAGGGGTTGTGCCCCTCTAGCTGGGGTTAGGGCCCACAGGGTGGGTCCCCTGGAGCTGGGGTTAAGGGACCTAGGGGTTGGGCCCCAGGAGCTGGGGTTAAGGCACCCCGGGGGCTGTGCCCCTGGAGCTACGGTTAGGGCCCCCAGGGATTGGGCCCCTGGAGGTACTGTTTGGGGACCCAGGGGTTCGGACCCTGGAGCTGGGGTTAGGGGACCCAGGAGTTGGGCCCCTGGATCTTGAGTTAGGATCCCGAGGGGTTGGGCCATTTCAGCTGGGGTTAGGGGACCCACGGGTTTGGCCCCTAGGGCTGGTGTTAGGGACCCCAGGGGTTGGGCCTCTGGAGGTACTGTTAGGGGACCCAGGGGTTCGGACCCTGGAGCTGGGGTTAGGGCCCCCAGGGGTTGGGCCCCTGGATCTGGCGTTAGGGGACCCAGGGGTTGGGCCCCTGGAGCTGCGGTTAGGGCCCCCAGGGCTTGGGACACTGGAGCTACGGTTAGGGGACCCAGGTGTTGTGCCCCTGGATCTGGGGTTAGGGCCCCCAGGGGTTGGGCCCCTGGAACTAGGGTTAGGGCCCCCAGGGGTTGGGCCCCTGGAGCTACGGTTAGGGAACCCAGGTATTGGGCCCCTGGAGCTGGGATTAGGGCCCCCAGAGTTTGGGCCCCTGGAGTTGGGGTTAGGGGACCCAGGGGTTGGGCTCCTCGAGCTGCGGTTAAGGGCCCTTTGGGGTTGGGCCCCTGGAGCTGGGATTAGCGCCCCCAGGGGCTGGGCCCCTGTAGTTACGGTCAGGGGACCAGGAGTTGGGCCCCTTTATCTATGGTTTGGGCCGGCAGGGGTTGGGTCCCTGGAGCTGGGGTTAGGGGAGCCAGGGGTTTGGCCCCTGGGCCTGGGGTTAGGGACCCCAGGGGTTGGGCCCTAGAGGTACTGTTAGAGGACCCAGGGGTTCGGACCCTGGAGCTGGGTTTAGGGGACCCAGGTGTTGTGCCCCTGGATCTGGGGTTAGGGGATCCAGGGGTTGGGTCCCTGGAGATGGCGTTAGGGCCCCCAGGGTTTGTGCCCCTGGAGCTGGGGTTATTGCCCTCAGGGGTTGGGCCCCTGGAACTAGGGTTAGGGCCCCCAGGGGTTGGGCCCCTGGAGCTAGGGTTAGGGAACCCAGGTGTTGGGCCCCTGGAGCTGGGATTAGGGCCCCCAGAGTTTGGGCCCCTGGAGTTGGGGTTAGGGGACGCAGGGATTGGGCTCCTTGAGCTGCGGTTAAGGGCCCTTAGGGGTTGGGCCCCTGGAGCTGGGATTAGCGCCCCCAGGGGCTGGGCCTCTGTAGTTACGGTCAGGGGACCAGGGGTTGGGCCCCTGGAGCTCGGGTTAGGGCCCCCAGGGGTTGGAACCCTGGAGCTGGGTTTAGGGCCCCCAGGGCTTGGGACACTGGAGCTACGGTTAGGGGACCCAGGTGTTGTGCCCCTGGATCTGGGCTTAGGGGACCCAGGGGTTGGGCCCCTAGAGATGGGGTTAGGGCCCCCAGGGTTTGGGGCCCTGGAGCTGGGGTTAGGGCCCCCAGGGGCTGGGCCCCTATAGCTACCTTTAGGGGACCATGGGCTGGGCCCCTGGAGCTCCGGTTAGGGCCCCCAGGGGTTTGGCCCCTGGAGTTGGGGTTAGGGGACCAAGGGGTTGGGCACCTGGAGCGGGGGTTAAGGGTCCCAGGGGTTGGGACCCTGGAGCTGGGGTTAGAGCCCCCAGGAGTTGGGCCCCTGTAGCTACGGTTAGGGCCCGCAGGGTTTGGGTCCCTGGAGCTGGGGTTAGGGGACCCAGGGGTTGGGCCCCTGGAGCTGGGGTTAGGGGCCCCAGGGGTTGGGCCCCTGGAGCTGGGGTTAAGGGCCACCGGGGTTGGGCGCCTGGAGCTGGGGTTAGGGCCCCCAGGGGCAGGGCCCCTGGAGCTACGGTTAAGGGACGCAGGGGTTGGGCCTCTGGAGCTGTGAATAGGGCCCCCAGGGGTTGGGCCCCTGGAGCTGCAGTTAGGGGACCCAGAGTTTGGGCCCCAAGAGCTGGTGTTAGGGCCCCCAGTGGTTGGGCCCCTGTAGCTACGGTTAGGGCAACCAGGGGTTGGGCCCCTGGAGCTGGGGTTAGGGGACCCACGGGTTGGGCCCCTGTAGCTGGGGTTAGGGGACTCAGGGGTTCGGCCCGTGGAGCTGGGGTTAGGGGACCCAGGGTTTGGACCCCTGGAGCTGGGGTTAGGGCCCCCAGGGGCAGGGCCCCTGGAGCTATGGTTAGGGGACCCAGAGGTTAGGCCTCTGGAGCTGTGAATACGGCCCCCTGGGGTTGGGCCCCTGGAGCTGGGTAGGGGACCCAGAGGTTGGGCACCTGGAGCTGGGGTTAGGGCCCCCAGTGGTTGGGCCCCTGTAGCTACGGTTAGGGCCCCCAGGGGTTGGGCCCCTGGAGCTGGGGTTAGGGGACCCACGGGTTGGGCTCCTGGAGCTAGGGTTAAAGTGCCCAGGAGTTGGGCCCCTGTAGCTGGGGTTAGGGGACCCAGGGGTTGGGCCCCTGGAGCTGGGTTTAGGGGACCCAGGGTTTGGACCCCTGGAGCTGGGGTTTGGGCCCCCAGGGGCAGGGCCCCTGGAGCTACGGTTAGGGGACCCAGAGGTTAGGCCTCTGGAGCTCTGAATACGGTCCCCTGGGGTTGGGCCCCTGGAGCTGGGGTTAGGGGACCCATAGATTGGGCCCCTGGAGGTGGGGTTAGGGCACCCAGGGGTTGGGCCCCTGGAGCTGGGGTTAGGGGACCCAGGGTTTGGACCACCGGAGTTGGGTTAGGACCCCCAGGGTTTGGGCCCCTGGAACTAGGGTTAGGGCCCCCAGGGATTGGGCCCCTGGAGCTACAGTTAGGGGACCCAGATGTTGGGCCCATGGAGCTGGGATTAGGGCCTCCAGAGATTCGGCCCCTGGAGCTGGGGTTAGGGGACCCAGGGGTTGGGCCCCTTGAACTGGGGTTAGGGGACAAAGGGTTTGGGCCCCTGGAGCTGGGGTTAGCGCCCCCAGGGTTTGGGCCCCTGGAGCTGGGGTTAAGGGTCCCAGGGTTTGGGCCCCTGGAGCTGGGGTTAAGGGTCCCAGGGGTTCGGACCCTGGAGCTGGGGTTAGGGCTCCCAGGGGTTGGGACCCTGGAACTGGGGTTATGGCCCCCAGAGGTTGGGCCCCTGGATCTAGGATTAGGGCCCCCAGGGGTTGGGCCCCTGGAAATGGGGTTAGGTCCCCCAAGGGTTGGGCTCCTGGAGCTATGGTTAGAGGACCCAGGGGGTGGGCCCCTGTAGCTGGGGTTAGGGAACCCAGGGGTTGAGCCCCTGGAGCTGGGGTTAAGGGTCCTAGGGGTTGGGCCCCTGGAGCTGGTGTTAGGGCCCCCAGTATTTGGGCCCCTGTAGCTATGGTTAAGGCCCGCATTGTTTGGGCCCCTGGAGCTGGGGTTAGGGGCCCTCGGGGTTGGGCGCCTGGAGCTGGGGTTAAGGGCCCCCGGGGTTGGGCGCCTGGAGCTACCATTAGGGGACCCAGTGGTTGGGCCTCTGGAGCTGTGTATAGGGCCCCCAGGGGTTGGGCGCCTGGAGCTGGTGTTAGGGGACCCAGAGGTTGGGCCCCTGGAGCTGGGGTTAGGGCACCCAGGGGTTGGGCACCTGGAGCTGGGGTCAAGGGTCCCAGGGGTTGGGCCCATGGAGCTGGGGTTAGGGCCCCCAGTGGTTGGGCCCCTGTAGCTACGGTTCAGGCCGCCAGGGGTTGGGCCCCTGGAACTGGGGTTAGGGGTCCCACGGGTTGGGCCCCCGGAGCTGGGGTTAAGGCCCGCAGGGGTTGGGCCCCTGGTGCGGGGGTTAGGGGCCCCAGGGGATGGGCCCCTGGAGCTGGGGTAGGGGACCCAGGGGTTGGGTCCCTGGAGCTGGGGTTCGGGCCACCAGGGGTTGGGCCCCTGCAGCTAGGGTAAGGGCCCCAAGGAGTTGGGCCCCTGTAGCTGGGGTAAGGTGACTCAGGGGTTGGGCCCCTTGAGCTGGGGTTACGGGACACAGGGTTTGGACCCCTGGAGCTGGGTTAAGACTCCCAGGGGTTTGGCCCCTGGAACTAGGATTAGGGCCCCCAGGGGTTGGGACCCTGGAGCTACGGTTAGGGGGACCCAGGTGTTGTGCCCTTGGAGCTTGGATTAGGGACCCCAGGGGTTGGGCCCCTATAGCTACTGCTAGGGGACCAGGGGTTGGGCCCCTGGAGCCCGGGTTAGAGCACCAGGGGTTGAGCCCACTGAGCTGGGGTTAGGGGATCAAGGGGTTGGGCCCATGGAGCTGGGGTTAGGGCCCCCAGGGTTTGGGCCCCTGGAGCTGGGGTTAAGGGTCCCAGTGTTTGGGAACCTAGAGCTGGGGTTAGAGCCTCCAGGAGTTTGGCCCCTGTAGCTACGGTTAGGTCCCGCACGGGTTGGTCCCCTGGAGCTACGGTTGGTTACCCAGGGGTTGGGCTCCTGGATCTACGGTTGGGGCCCCCAGGGGTACGGCCCCTGGAGACATGGTTTGGGAGGCAGGGGTTGGGCCCCTGTAGCTGCGGTTGGGGCCCCCAAAGGTGGGGCCCTGTTGCTACGGTTGGGGACCCAGGGGTTGAGCCCCTTTAGGTGAGGTTAGGGGACCGAGGTGTTGGGCCCCTGGAGCAACGCTTAGGGGACCTAGGGTTGGGCCCCTAGAGCTGGGGTTAGGGGACCCAGGAGTTGGGCCACTGGAGCTTCGGTTAGGGCCCCGAGGGGTTGGGCCCCTCAGCTGGGGTTAGGGGACCAAGTTTTTGGACACCAGGAGTTGGGGTTAGGGCGCCCAGATATTGGGCCCATGGAGGTGGGGTTATGGGCCCCAGGGGTTGCGCCCCTGGAGCTGGGGTTAGGGGACCCACGGGTTAGGTCCCTGGAGCTGCGCTTAAAGGCCCCCAGGGGTTGGGCCCCTGGAGCTGGGGTTAGGGCCCCCAGGTGCTAGGCCCCTGGAGCTATGGTTAGAGGACCCAGAGGTTGGGACCCTGGAGCTGGGGTTAGGGCACGCAGAGGTTGGGCCCTGGAGCTGAGGTTAAGGAACCCAGGAGTTGCGCTCTGGAGCTGGGGTTAGGTCCCCCAGGGGTTGGGCCCCTGGAACTACGGTTAGGGGACACAGGGGTTGGGCCCCTGTTGCTGCGGTTAAGGCACCCAGGGGTTGGTCCCCTGGAGCTGGGGTTGGGGACCCAGGAGTTGGGTCCCTGGAGCTGGGGTTCGGGCCCGCAGGGGTTGGGCCCCTGGAGCTCGGGTTAGAGCGACCAGGGGTTGGGCCCCTGGAGCTACGGTTAGGGGACCCAGGGATTGGGCTCATGGAGCTGGGGTTAGGGCCTCTAGGTGTTCGGTCCCTGGAACTGGGTTTAGGGCCCCCAGGGGTTGGGCCCCTGGAGGTGGGGTTAGGGGACGCAGGGGTTGGGGCCCTGGAGCTGGCGTTAGGGCCCCAGGGGTTGGTCCCTGGAGCTACGGTCAGGGGAACCAGGGGTTGGGCTCCTGTAGCTGGGGTTAGGGCCCAAGGGGTTGGGCCCCTGGAGCTGGGGTAGGGCCGCCAGGGGTGGGGCCCTTGGAGCTGGGGTTAGGGCCCCCAGGGCTTGGGCCCCTGTTGCTGGGGTTAGGGTCCCCAGGGGTTGAACCCCTGGAGCTACGGTTAGGGCCTCCAGGGTTTAGACCCCTGGAGCTGGGGTTATTGGACCCAGGGGTTGGGCCAAGGAGGTTGGGTTAGGGCTCCCAGGGGTTTGACCACTGGAGCTGTGGTTAGGGGACCCAGGGGTTGGGCCCCTGCAGCTGGGGTTAGATCCCTCAGGGGTTGGGCCCCTGGAGCTAGTGTTAGGACCCCCAGGGGTTGGGCCCCTGGAGCTGGGTTTAGGGGAGCCAGGGGTTGGGCCCCTCTAGATGGGGTTATGGCCCCCAGGGGTGGGGCCCCTGGAGCTGACGTTAACGGGCCCAGGGGTTGGGCCCCTCGAGCTGGGGTTAAGGCCCCCAGGGGCTGTGCCCCTGGAGCTACGGATAGAGCCCCCAGGGGTTGGTCCCCTGGAGCTGGGGTAGGGGACCAAGGGTTTGGGCCCCTAGAACTGGGGTTAGGGCCCCCAGGGATTGGGCCCCTGGACCTGGGGTTAGGGGACCAAGGTTTTGGACCCCTGGACCTGGTTAGGGCCCGAATGGGTAGGGGCCCAGAAGCTGGGGTTAGGGCCCCCAGAGGTTGGGCCCCTGGAGCTGGGGTTAGGGGACCCAGGGTCTGGACCCCTGGAGCTGGGGTTCGGGCCCCAGGGGTTGGGAGCCTGGAGCTGGGTTTTGGGGACCCAGGAGTTGGGCCCCTAGAACTGGGGTTAGGGCCCCCAGGGGTGGGGCCCCTGGACCTGGGGTTAGGGGACCAAGGTTTTGGACCCCTGGAGCTGGTTAGGGTCCGAATGGGTAGGGGCCCAGAAGCTGGGGTTAGGGCCCCCAGAGGTTGGGCCCCTGGAGCTGGGGTTAGGGGACTCAGGGTCTGGACCCCTAAAGCTGGGGTTAGGGCCCCCAGAGGTTGGGCCCCTAGAGCTGGGCTTATTGCCCAAAGGGGTTGGACCCCTGGAGGTGGGGTTAGGGCCCCCAGGGGTTGGGCCCCTGGAGATAAGGTTAGAGACTCCAGGGATTAGGCCCCTTGCGCTGGGGTTATGGCACCCAGGGTTTGGGCCCCTGGACCTGGGGTTAGGGTCCCCAGGGGTTGGGCCCCTGGAGATACGGTTAGGGGACCCAGGGTTGGGCCCCTGTAGCTACGGTTGGAGGCCCCAGGGTTTGGTCCCCTGGAGCTGGGGTTGGGGCCCCAGGGGTTGGGCCGCTGGAGCTACGGTTGGGTCCCCCAGGGGTTGGGCCCCTGGAGCTATGGTTGGAGGCCCCAGGGTTTGGTCCCCTGGATCTACGGTTGGGGCCCCAGGGGTTGGGCCTCTGGAGCTACGGTTCTGGCCCCCAGGAGTTGGGTCCCTGGAGCTGGGGTTGGGACCTCAGGGGCTGGGCCTCTACTGTTGCGGTTGGGGCCCCCAGTGGTTGGGCCCCTGGAGCTACGGTTGGGGCCCCAGGGGTTTGGCACCTGGAGCTGGGGTTGGGGTAATCAGGGGTTGGGCTCCTGGAGCTACAGTTGGGGCCCCCAGCGGTTGTGTCCCTGGAGCTGGAGTTGGGGACCCCAGGGGTTGGGCCCCTGGAGCTACGGTTGGGGCCCCCAGGGGTTGGACACTGGAGTTGGGGTTGGGGTCCCCAGGGTTTGGGCCTCTGGAGCTACGGTTGTGGCCCTGAGGGGTTGGGCCCCTGAAGATGGGGTTGAGGGCCTCAGGGTTGGGCCCCTGGAGCTGGGCTTGGTGCCCTAGGGGTTGGGACCTTGGAGCTACGGTTGGGTCACACAAATTGATTTGGCCCGGGAGCTACGGTTGGGGACCCAGGGTTTGATCCCCTGGAGCTACGGTTGGGGTCCCAGGGGCTGGGCCTCTTTTGCTGGGGTTGGAGCCCCCAGGGGTTTGGCCCCTGTAGCTACGGTTGTGGCCCCAGGGGTTGGGCCCGTATTGCTGGGCTTAGGGTCCCCCAGGGGTTGAGACCCTGGAGCGGGGGTTGGGGCCCCCAGGGGTTGGGAACCTTTGCTGGGGTTGGGCCCCCCAGGGATTGGGCCCCTGGAGCTACGGTTGGGACCCGAGGGGTTGGGCCCCTGGAGCTACGGTTGGGGTCCCAGGGGTTGGGCCCCTGCAGCTACGGTTGGCTCCCTCAGGGGTTGGGCCCATGGAGCTGGGGTTGGGTCCCCCAGGGGCTGGGCCCCTATTGCTGGGGTTGGAGCCCCAGGGGTTGGATCCCTGGAGCTACGGTTGGGGCCCCCAGGGGTTTGGCCCCTGGAGCTATGGTTGGAGAGACAGAGTTTGGGTCCCTGGAGGTACGGTTGGGGTCCCCAGGGGTTGGGACCGTGGAGCAGGGGTTGGGGCCCCCAGGGGTTGGGCCCCTGGAGCTACAGTTGGTTACCCAGGGGTTGGGCTCCTGGATCTACGGTTGGGGCCCCCAGGGGTAGGGCCCCTGGAGCTGGGGTTGGGGCCCCAAGGGGCTGGGCCCCTTTGCTGGGGTTGGGGCCCCCAGGGGTTGGGACCTGGAGCTACGGTTGGGGCCCCAGGGGTTGGGCCCCTGGAGCTGGGGTTGGGGTCCCACGGGTTGGGCCCCTGGAGCTGGGGTTGGAGCCTCCAGGGGTAGAGCCGCTGGAGTTAAGGTTGGGGATCCCAGGGGTTGGGCCTCTGGAGCTACGGTTGTGGGCCCCAGGGGTTGGGCCCCTAGAGCTGGGATTAGGGCCCCCAGGGGTTGGGCCCCTGGAGCTGGGTTTGGGGCCCCCAGGGTTTGGGCCCCTATTGCTGGGGTTGGGGCCCACAGGGGTTGGGCCTCTGGAGCTGGTGTTGAAGGTCTCAAGGGTTCGGTCCCTGGAGCTGGGGTAGGTGCCTACAGGGGTCTTTTGCTGGGGTTGCGGTTCCGAGGGGTTTGGCCCCCGGAGCTATGGGTGGGGCCCACAGGGGCTGGGCCCCTGGAGTTACGGTTAGGGCCTCAGGCGTTGGGCCCATGGAGCTATGGTTGGGGCCACCAGGGGTTGGGCCCCTGGAGCTACGGTTGGGGCCACCAGGGGTTGGGCCCCTGGAGCTGAGGTTGGGGCTCCTAGGGGCTGGGTCCCTATTGCTGGGGTTTGGGCACCCAGTGGTTGGGCCCCTGGAGCTACGGTTGGGGCCCCCAGGTGTTGGGCCCCTGGAGCTACGGTTGGTTACCCAGGGGTTGGGCTCCTGGATCTACGGTTGGGGCCCCAGGGGTAGGGCCCCTGGAGCTGGGGTTGGGGCCCCAAGGGACTGGGCCCCTTTGCTGGGGTTGTGGCCCCAAAGGGCTGGGCCCCTGTAGCTGTGGTTGGGGCCCCCAAAGGGTGGGGCCCTGTTGCTACGGTTGGGGCCCCAGGGGTTGGGCCCCTGGAGCTACAGTTGGGGCCCGCAGGGGTTGGGCCCTTGGAGCTGGGGTTGGGGCCCCCAAGGGTAGGACCCCTATTGCTGGGATTGGGGCCCCCAGGGGTTGGGCCGCTGGAGCCAGGGTTGGGGCCCCCAGGTGCTGGGCCCCTATTGCTTGGGTTGAGGACCCCAGGGGTTGGACCCCTGGAGCTACGGTTGGGGCCCACAGGGGTTGGGCCCCTGTAGCTACTGTTAGGGCCGCAGGGCTTGGGCCCCTGGAGCTACGGTTGGGCCCCCCAGTGGTTGGGCCCCTGGAGCTACGGTTGGAGCCCCCAGGCATTTGGCCCTTGAGCTAGGGTTGGGGCCCCCAGGGGTTGGGCCCCTATTGCTGGGGTTGGGGCCCCCAGGGGTTGGGCCTCTGGAGTTGGGGTTGAATGTCCCAGGGGTTGGGCCCCTGGAGCTGGGGTTGGGGCCCCAGGGGTTGGGCCGCTGGAGCTACAGTTGAAGCCCCAGGTGTGGGCCCCTCGAACTACGGTTGGGGCCCCCATTGGGTGGGCCCTAGGAGCTACGGTTGGGGCCCCAGAGGTTGGGACCCTGGAGCTGGGGTTGGGACCCCCAGGGGTTGGACCCCTGGAGTTGGGGTTGGGACACCCAGGTGCTGGGCCCGTATTGCTGGGGTTGGGGCCCCAGGGGTTTGGACCCTGTAGCTACGGTCGGGGCCCCCAGGGGGTGGGCCCCTGGAGCTACGGTTTGGGCCCAAGGGGTTGGGCCCCTGGAGGTGGGGTTGGGACCCCAAGGGGTTGGGCCCCTGGAGCTACTGTTGGGGCCCACAGGGGTTGAGCCCCTGGAGCTGGGGTGAGGCCCCCAAGGATAGGACCCCTATTGCTGGGATTGGTACACCCAGGGGTTGGGGCCCTGGAGCTACAATTAGGTACCCCAGGGGTTGGGCCCCTGGAGCTGAGGTTGGGGCCCCTAGGGGCTGGGCCCCTATTGCTGGGGTTGAGGAACCCAGGGGTTGGATCCATTGAGCTACGGTTGGGGCCCACAGGGGTTGGGCCCCCGTTGCTACGGTTAGGGCCCTAGGGGTTGGGCCCCTGGAGCTGGGATTGGGGTCCCCAGGGCTTGGGAACCTGGAGTTACCGTTGGGGCCTCCAGTGTTTGGGCCCCTGGAGCTGAGGTTGGGTCCCCCAGGGTTTGGGCCCCTATTGCTGGGGTTGGGGCCCCCAGGGGTTGGGCCTCTGGAGCTATGATTGGGGCCCCCAGGGGTTGGCCCCTGGAACTGAGGTTGGGGTCCCCAGGGGTTGGGCCCCTATTGCTGGGGTTGGGGCACCCAGGGGCTGGGCCCCTATTGCTGGGGTTGGAGCCCCAGGGGTTGGATCCCTGGAGCTACGGTTGGGGCCCCCAGGGGTTTGGCCCCTGGAGCTATGGTTGGAGAGACAGAGTTTGGGTCCCTGGAGGTACGGTTGGGGTCCCCAGGGGTTGGGACCGTGGAGCAGGGGTTGGGGCGCCAAGGGTCTGGGCCCCTATTGCTGCGGTTGGGGCCCCAGGGTTTGGGCCACTGGAGTTATGGTTGGGGCCCCCAGGGGTTGCGCCTTTGGAGCTGGAGTTGGGGCCCCCAGGGGTTGGGCCCCTATTCCTGGGGTTGGGGCCTCTAGGGGTTGGGCCCCTGGAGCTACGGTTGGGGCCCCAGGGGTTGGGCCCCTGGAGCTGGGTTTGGGGTCCCACGGGTTGGGCCCCTGGAGCTACGGTTGGGGCCCCTAGGGGTTGGGCTACTGTAGTTACAGTTGGAGCCCCTACTGGTTGGGCCTCTGGAGCTGGGGTTGGGGCCCCCAGGGGTTGGGTCCCTATTGCTGGGGTTGGGACCTCTACTGGTTGGGCCTCTGGAGCTACGGTTGGGGCCCCAGAGGTTGGGCCCCTGGAGCTGGGGTTGGGGCCCCCAGGGTTTGGGCCTTTATTGCTGGGGTTGGGACCCACAGGAGTTGGGCCTCTGGAGCTGGTGTTGAAGGTCTCAAGGGTTCGGTGCCTGGAGATGGGGTAGGTGCCCACAGGGGTTGGGCGTCTATTGCTGGGGTTGGGGTTCCGAGGGGTTTGGCCCCCGGCGCTACGGTTGGGGCCCACAGGGGTTGGGACCCTGGAGTTATGGTTAGGGCCCCAGGCGTTGGGCCCATGGAGGTACGGTTGGGGCCACCAGGGGTTGGGCCCCTGGAGCTACTTTTGGGTCCCCAGGGGTTGGACCCCTGGAGCTGGGGTTGGGGCTCCTAGGGGCTGGGTCCCTATTGCTGGGGTTTGGGCCCCCAGTGGTTGGGCCCCTGGAGCTACGGTTGGGGCCCCCAGGGGTTGGGCCCCTGGAGCTACAGTTGGTTACCCAGGGGTTGGGCTCCTGGATCTACGGTTGGGGCCCCCAGGGGTAGGGCCCCTGGAGCTGGGGTTGGGGCCCCAAGGGGCTGGGCCCCTTTGCTGGGGTTGGGGCCCCCAGGGTTTGGGACCTGGAGCTACGGTTGGGGCCCCAGGGGTTGGGCCCCTGGAGCTGGGGTTGGGGTGCCACGGGTTGGGCCCCTGGAGCTGGGGTTGGAGCCTCCAGGGGTAGAGCCGCTGGAGTTAAGGTTGGGGATCCCAGGGGTTGGGCCTCTGGAGCTACGGTTGTGGGCCCCAGGGGTTGGGCCCCTAGAGCTGGGATTAGGGCCCCCAGGGGTTGGGCCCCTGGAGCTGGGTTTGGGGCCCCCAGGGTTTGGGCCCCTATTGCTGGGGTTGGGGCCCACAGGGGTTGGGCCTCTGGAGCTGGTGTTGAAGGTCTCAAGGGTTCGGTCCCTGGAGCTGGGGTAGGTGCCCACAGGGGTCTTTTGCTGGGGTTGCGGTTCCGAGGGGTTTGGCCCCCGGAGCTATGGGTGGGGCCCACAGGGGCTGGGCCCCTGGAGTTACGGTTAGGGCCTCAGGCGTTGGGCCCATGGAGCTATGGTTGGGGCCACCAGGGGTTGGGCCCCTGGAGCTACGGTTGGGGCCCCAGGGGTTGGACCCCTGGAGCTGGGGTTGGGGCTCCTAGGGGCTGGGTCCCTATTGCTGGGGTTTGGGCACCCAGTGGTTGGGCCCCTGGAGCTACGGTTGGGGCCCCCAGGTGTTGGGCCCCTGGAGCTACGGTTGGTTACCCAGGGGTTGGGCTCCTGGATCTACGGTTGGGGCCCCCAGGGGTAGGGCCCCTGGAGCTGGGGTTGGGGCCCCAAGGGGCTGGGCCCCTTTGCTGGGGTTGTGGCCCCAAAGGGCTGGGCCCCTGTAGCTGTGGTTGGGGCCCCCAAAGGGTGGGGCCCTGTTGCTACGGTTGGGGCCCCAGGGGTTGGGCCCCTGGAGCTACAGTTGGGGCCCGCAGGGGTTGGGCCCTTGGAGCTGGGGTTGGGGCCCCCAAGGGTAGGACCCCTATTGCTGGGATTGGGGCCCCCAGGGGTTGGGCCGCTGGAGCCAGGGTTGGGGCCCCCAGGTGCTGGGCCCCTATTGCTTGGGTTGAGGACCCCAGGGGTTGGACCCCTGGAGCTACGGTTGGGGCCCACAGGGGTTGGGCCCTGTAGCTACTCTTAGGGCCGCAGGGCTTGGGCCCCTGGAGCTACGGTTGGGGCCCCGATTGGTTGGGCCCCTGGAGCTACGGTTGGAGCCCCCAGGCGTTGGGCCCTTGAGCTAGGGTTGGGGCCCCCAGGGGTTGGGCCCCTATTGCTGGGGTTGGGGCCCCCAGGGGTTGGGCCTCTGGAGTTGGGGTTGAATGTCCCAGGGGTTGGGCCCCTGGAGCTGGGGTTGGGGCCCCAGGGGTTGGGCCGCTGGAGCTACAGTTGGAGCCCCAGGGGTGGGCCCCTCGAACTGCGGTTGGGGCCCCCATTGGGTGGGCCCTTGGAGCTACGGTTGGGGCCCCAGAGGTTGGGACCCTGGAGCTGGGGTTGGGACCCCCAGGGGTTGGACCCCTGGAGCTACGGTTGGGGCCCCCAGAGCTTGGGCCCCTGGAATTGGGGTTGGGACACCCAGGTGCTGGGCCCGTATTGCTGGGGTTGGGGCCCCAGGGGTTTGGACCCTGTAGCTACGGTCGGGGCCCCCAGGGGGTGGGCCCCTGGAGCTACGGTTTGGGCCCAAGGGGTTGGGCCCCTGGAGGTGGGGTTGGGACCCCAAGGGGTTGGGCCCCTGGAGCTACGGTTGGGGCCCGCAGGGGTTGAGCCCCTGGAGCTGGGGTGAGGCCCCCAAGGATAGGACCCCTATTGCTGGGATTGGTACACCCAGGGGTTGGGGCCCTGGAGCTACAATTAGGTACCCCAGGGGTTGGGCCCCTGGAGCTGAGGTTGGGGCCCCTAGGGGCTGGGCCCCTATTGCTGGGGTTGAGGAACCCAGGGGTTGGATCCATTGAGCTACGGTTGGGGCCCACAGGGGTTGGGCCCCCGTTGCTACGGTTAGGGCCCTAGGGGTTGGGCCCCTGGAGCTGGGATTGCGGTCCCCAGGGCTTGGGAACCTGGAGTTACCGTTGGGGCCTCCAGTGTTTGGGCCCCTGGAGCTGGGGTTGGGTCCCCCAGGGTTTGGGCCCCTATTGCTGGGGTTGGGGCCCCCAGGGGTTGGGCCTCTGGAGCTATGATTGGGGCCCCCAGGGGTTGGCCCCTGGAACTGAGGTTGGGGTCCCCAGGGGTTGGGCCCCTATTGCTGGGGTTGGGGCACCCAGGGGTTGGGCCCCTGGAGCTACGGTTGGGGCCCCCTGGGGTTAGGCCCCTGGAGCTGGGGTTCGGGTCCCCAGGGTTTGGGCCTCTGGAGCTGTGGTTGGGGCCCCCAGGGGTTGGGTCCCTATTGATGGGGTTGGGGACCCCAGGGGTTGGGCCCCTGGAGCTACGGTTCGGACCCCAGGGGTTGGGCCCCTGGAGCTGTGGTTGGGGCCCCAGGGGTTGGGCCCCTATTGCTGGAGTTGGGGATCCCAGGGGTTGGGCCCCTGGAGCTACGGTAGGGGCCTCCAGGGGTTCAACCCTGGAGCTGGGTTTGGGGTCCCCAGGGTTTGGGCCTCTGGAGCTACGGTTGTGGCCCCGAGGGGTGGGCCCCTGGAGCTGGGGTTGGGGGCCTCATGTTTTGGGCCCATGGAGCTGGGGTTTGGGCCCCAGGGGTTGGGACCCTGGTGCTACAGTTGGGTCACCCAAAGGGGTTGGGCCCCTGGAGCTACAGTTGGGGACCCAGGGGTTTTGGCCCCTGGAGCTACGGTTGGGGCCCCACGGGTTGGGCCCCCGGAGCTGGGGTCAGGGCCCCCATGCGTGTGACCTCTGGAACTGGGGTCAGGGCCCCCACGAGTTGGGCCCTTGAGGGTGGGGTCAGGGCCCCCACGATTTCGGCCCATAGAGCTGGGGGAAGGGACTGCATAGACTGGGCCCGTGGAGCTGGGGTCAGGGCCCCCACGGGTTGAGCCCCTGGAGCTGGTGTCTGGGTCCACACGGATTGTGCTTCTGGAGCTGGGGTCAGGGCCCGCACGGGTTGGGTCCCTGGAGCTGGGGTCAGGGACCGCACGGAATGGGCCCCTGGAGCTGGGGTCAGGACACCCACGAGTTTGGCCACTGGAGCTTGGGTCAGGGCCCCAGCGGGTTGGGCCCTTGGAGCTGGAGTTAGGGCCCCCACGAGTTTCCCCCCTGGAGCTGGGGTCAGGGCCCGCACGGTTGAGCCCCTGAAGCTGGGTTCAGAGCCCGTACGGGTTGGGTCCCTGGAGCTGGAGTCAGGACACTCACGGGTTGGGCCACTGGAGCTTGGGTCAGGGTTCCCACGGGTTGGGTTTCTGGAGCTGGGGACAGGGCCCACACGGGATGGGCACCTGGAGCTGGGGTCAGGGCCTGCACGGGTTTGGGTCCTGGAGCTGGGGTCATGGTGCCTATGGGTTGGGCCCCTGGAGCTGGGGTCAGGGCCCCATGGGTGGTGCCTCTGGAGCTGGTGTCAGGGCCCCATGGGTTGGGCCCTTGAGGCTGGGGTCAGGGCCCCCACGAGTTCGGTGCATGGAGCAGGGGTCAGGGCCCGCACGGGTTGGTCCCCTGGAGCTGTGGTCAGGCCCCCACGGGTTTGGGCCCCTGGAGCTCGGGTCAGGGCCCGCACGATTGGGGCCCCTGGAGCTGGGATCAGGGCCCCACAGGTGGGGCCCCTGGAGCTGGGGTCATGGCCCCCACCGGTTGGGCCCTTGAGGCTGGGGTCATGGCCTCCACGAGTTCGGTGCCTGGAGCTGGGGTCAGGGCCTGCACAGGTTGGGCCCCTGGAGCTGGGGTCAGTGCCAACACGGGTGGTGTCACGGAGTCACCGGGCGATCCTCTGGAACTGCTCCCCACCAAGCCAGGCAGGACTTTGGGGAGCCTACTCTCCCTTGGAGCAGACTTGTTCAGGGCAAGAAGCTCACACGTCTTCACCTCCTGGGTCTCTCCTTGGAGCATTCAGCATCCTCTGCCCCTCCGTGCGCTTCCCACAGCGAGTCCACCCCAGCGGGGTCCTGGGGAAGCCACCGGGTCCTGCACCCCCACTTTGCAGTGAGACGTGACTCAGCCAGCCAGTAAAACAGAGGTTTATTCGATGACAGGAACAGGGTCTAAAACAGAGCTTGTAGGTAGAGAGAACCAGACCCCTCGGTCGGGTCCATTCTGGGGGTCAGTGAGCCAGACCCCCACGTCTGCCCTCAGCCAGCTCCAGACTAACAACCCCTCCCAGCCCCTCCTCTCTGATCAGCTCCTTTCCCGGGCCAGGAGGTCACCTGATCCCTTTGTCTCCAACACCTTCAGCTGGCACCTTTGCAGAGGAGGGGCCCAGGCCATCAGTTGCTAGGAGACAGAGTGTCAGGCATTTAGGTGCACTGGCCCTTGCTCTGCCAGATACTTAAGAACTGCCATGGGGACACTGAGGCACCAACACTATTCAGAGAAAACATTAAGAACTTTCTCAGTTCGTCACATCTCTCCCCCCTTCCAGACCGAACTGAGCGAGGTCACTTCAGCCAGTGACCTGGGGAAGTTCGAACCCACCAACGTTCCCATGGATGCCCCAGCATCTCTCCCATTCCTTGGTGTGAGTTACACCAGGGCAGTACAGTCTCACGCCCTCCCTTAGGTCGGCTGTGCTTGATGGCACTTGCAGGCCGCATATGGGAATGTTTATGCGGCTTGAACCCTTTTGCCACCCCAGTACCCCTGGGGTTCAAACTGGGATGGGTCTTCTCCCAGCACTCTGGGCTGCAATTCAGACTCCCTTGGTTAAGAGCCCCCATCTTGGCGTTGGCCAGCTCTGGGCTTGGGCAGCCGCTTCCCACTTTGTGGCCCAGATACAACACCTCTGCCGCCCCCCTTGCACTTTCCAGCTTTTAATGTCAGTCCCACCTCCTTGAGGCAGCCCAGCCCCCTCTTCACCTGGGACACCTGTTCCTCCCAGGTCTGGCTAAAGATGCACATGTTATCAGTGTCTGCCAGGGCCAAGTTCTCCATCCCTCTCAGCTTGTCTAGAATCTCCCCAGGCCTAGGCATGGGGTCGGCATCGGAGACTGTGATGGCTTTAAGCTTCTGATAGCCCCATAAAACCAGATCATCCTGTCTCGCTTAAGGATCAGCCCCACGGGTGAGGCCCATGGGCTGTAAAATGGCTGGATCCCATCTAAAGCCAGCATGTCCCTGACCTCTCTCTCCAGGTTCTGGGCTGCTTTCCCAGTGACTCTGAACGGGGAACACCTGATGGGGAGATTGTCTCCCACCTCAGGGAAGAGATCCCCCAGGGGGTCTTCCCCCTTCTCCATCCAATCCTCCCCCTTCAGGTCCAGGGGTCCCCTCACTCTCCTCCCATCCAGCAGCTCAAATGGGAAGAACCCTGTGGATTCCTGGGGCACAACCAGCTGCCTCCCGATTCCCCCTAGTTCTACTTCCCCTTGGGGAGCCCATTCCCGGTACAGGAATCCCTTCTCCTGCAGGACTCTGTCCCTGCAGCCTTCCCCAAGGAGGTTTGCAGCGCTGTGGCCAGCAAGTTCTCTCAGCTTCTCCAAGGAGGGATCCTTCTGCAGCTCGGTCTGGGATTCAGTAGCTGGGGCAGGGAGTGGGACCTGCTCCCTCTCACTGGCTGGGCCTGGGGTCACAGCCTCCCTGAGCCCTGTCCCCCCTGGTAGCTCCCTCCCTGCTGTGTAATCACTTCCCAGCAGCACATCTGGACCAGGCAAACCTGTTTGGCTGCTGACCTGCCCTGCCCGGGTGTCTCGCCACTCAGCTGGGGTCTCAGCTCCCCCTGTGCTCAGTGCTGCCCTTGCTGTCCCAGTGGGGACAGGCAGCGAGCTCTCTGCTCTGGTCACAGCATCAGAGCCAGTGTGAGCCCCCTCTCCGGTGTGCAGGGGGGCGGGGAGCATCTCTCCCTCCCACTCAGCCCCAGGGGGCTGGTTACAGATAGGCAGGTATCCTGAGCCCAGCAACCTCTCCTCCCTGCCAGCCAGGTTATTTGCATTTTCACTGACCATTTCCATCCTAGCCAATTGGTTCCCTGGAGTTGAATTTAAACCCTCGGCCGTTACAGGAGCGGGGCCTGGATCCTGTCCCAAAGAGACACAGTCACCTCCCAACAGGGCCTCCCAGCCGATATCCTGGAGAACCCCAACGACCAACCAGCCCGACCCCTCCTGGGTCTGTACAGGGATCTGGGCCATAGGCAGGGCGAGGGGCCTCACCCAGGGAACTTCACCCAGGTCCCACAGCCCCTCAGCATCTGGGGCTGCACCACCACAGTTCTGTCTGTCCCAGGGTCTTGCCCCTGCAGGCGTGTTTCCCCACTGACCCCTGGGCAGCCCCCTATGTCTCTCTGCTCCACCATCACCAGTCCATGCTGCTGCTACTTCTCCTGCAGCTTTTCCTCAGGCTCTTGCTTTCTCTCACGGTTCTCTCGCTCTCTCGGCTCTGCTCCCATCCCATCCGTCTCCAATCTCCTGATGGGGAACCCAATTGTGAAGACCCTCGTCTGATTGGGGACCAGACTCCCGGGGATGCCTGGCTGATGCTCCAGCTGCTCTCAGATCCTCTTGTAGCCCCATCTGGGCCAGGAATCTGCTCCTCAGAGCGGTGCTTCTCCTCCAACTGCACGATTAACTGTGCCTTGGTGAACGTCCCCATGCGTAACCCTCTCTTTGTGCACAGGATCACAATATCCTTCTCAAGGAGATGGTGATAGGCCATCACTTCACCGTTCCCAAGTGGCTCTGGACTAACAGGCCTGTGTGCTCTTGGCTCCCCATGGTTTCCAGGAAGAACCCCTGGTGTGCCAGCCCTTCTCGTGATCACCACCTCTTTGCCAGGGTCGAGCTGCAGACTCCTCCGCCCCTGGGACTGCTCCTGCAATCCCCCGGGGAACCCTGCTACTGCAAAAATCCTTCTCTCTCCCAGGGTCGAGCGGCAAGCTCCTCCGCCCCTGAGACTGCTCGCTGCAGTCCTCAGGGGGACCCCGTTACTCCAACAGTCCTTCTCGCTGGTCACACACTCCCAGAGGTTAACCGCCCCCTGAAACCGTCCCACTCTGAGCCTTCAGCATGCCTGGTCCTAATTATCCCTCCTCTGTTTTACTGCTCCCCAGTCACTTACTGCAAGCAGCGCCATTCACGGGGTGCAGTACATCCCACCCCTGCCACCAGTTGTCACGGAGTCACCGGGCGATGCTCTGGAACTGCTCCCCACCAAGCCAGGCAGGACTTTGGGGAGCCTCCTCTCCCTTGGAGCAGACTTGTTCAGGGCAAGAAGCTCACACGTCTTCACCTCCTGGGTCTCTCCTTGGAGCATTCAGCATCCTCTGCCCCTCCGTGCGCTTCCCACAGCGAGTCCACCCCAGCGGGGTCCTGGGGAAGCCACCGGGTCCTGCACCCCCACTTTGCAGTCAGATGTGACTCTCAGCCAGCCAGTAACACAGAGGTTTATTTGATGACAGGAACAGGGTCTAAAACAGAGCTTGTAGGTACAGAGAACCGGACCCCTCGGCCGGGACCATTCTGGGGGTCAGTGAGCCAGACCCCCACGTCTGCCCTCAGCCAGCTCCAGACTCACAACACCTCCCAGCCCCTCCTCTCTGATCAGCTCCTTTCCCGGGCCAGGAGGTCACCTGATCTCTTTGTCTCCAACACCTTCAGCTGGCACCTTTGCAGAGGAGGGGCCTAGGCCATCAGGTGCTAGGAGACAGAGTGTCAGGCATTTAGATGCACTGGCCCTTGCTCTGCCAGATACTTAAGAACTGCCATGGGGACACTGAGGCACCAACACTATTCAGAGAAAACATTGAGAACTTTCCCAGTTCGTCACAGGTGGGGCCCCTGGAGCTTGGGTCAGGGCCAACACGGGTGGGGCCCCTGGAGCTGGAGTCACGGCGGGCACGGGATGAGCCCCTGGAGCTGGTGTCAGGGCCCCCACGGTTCTGGCCCCTGGAGCTGGAGTCAGGTCCCCCACGGGTTGGGCCCTTGAGGCTGGGGTCAGGGGCCCCATGCGTTCGGCACCTTGAGCTGGGGTAAGGGCCCGCACGGGTTGGGCCCCTGGAGCTGGGGTCAGGGCCCGCACGGATGGAGTCCCTGGAGCTCCGGTGAGGACCCCCACAGGTTGGGCCCCTGGAATTGGGGTCAGGGCCCGCAAGAGTGGGGCCCCTGGAGCTGGGGTCAGGGCCCCTACGGGTTGGGCCCTGGAGCTGGGGTCAGGGCCCCCATGGGTTGGGTCCCTGGAGTTGGGGTCAGGGCCCCCACAGGTTGGGCCCCTGGAGCTTGGGTCAGGGCCCCCACAGGTTGGGCCCCTGGAATTGGGGTCAGGGCCCGCAAGAGTGGGGCCCCTGGAGCTGGGATCATGGCCCCCACTGGTTGGGCCACTGGAGCTGGGGTCAGGGCCCCCATGGGTTGGGCCCTTGGAGCTGGGGACAGGGCCCCCACGGGTTGGGCCCCTGGAGATGGGGTAAGGAAGCACATGGGTTGGGCCCCTGGAGCTGGAGTCAGCGCCCGCACGGTTGGGCCCCTGGAGCTCGGGTCAGGGCCCGCACGGGTTGGGCCCCTGGAGCTGGTGTCAGGACCCGTACGGGTTGGGGTCCTGGAGCTGGGGTTAGGGAACCCACGGGTTTGGCCACTGGAGCTGGGGTCCTGGCCACCACGGGTTGGGCCCCTGGAGCTGGGGTCATGGCCCGCAAGCTGGGGTCAGGGCCCCCACAGGTTGGGCCCCTGGAGCTGGGGTCAGGGCCAACAAGGGTTGGGCCCCTGTAGCTGGGGTCACAGCCCGCACGGGATGGATCCTTGGAGCTGGGGTCAGCACACCCAAGGGTTGGGCCACTGGAGCTTGGGTCAGGGCCCCCACGAGTTGGGCCCCTGGAGCTGGGGTCAGGGCCCCACGGGTTTTTCCCGCTGGAGCTGGGGTCAGCGCCCACACGGGTTGGGCCTCGGGAGCTGGGGTGAGGGCCCACACAGGTTGGGCCTCTGGAGCTGGGGTTAGGGGATGCACAGGTTGGGCCCCTAGAGCTGGGGTCAGGCCCCGCACGGGTTGGGACCCTGGAGCTGGGGTCAGAGCCCCCAAGCGTTGGGCCCCTGGAGCTGGGGTTAGGGGATGCACGGGTTGGGCCATTGGAGCTGGGGTCAGGGCCCGCACGGGTGGGGCCCCTGGAGCTGCAGTCAGGGCGAGCACGGGTGGGGCCCCTGGAGCTGGGGTCAGGGTCCCCACGGGTGGGGCCCCTGGAGCTGCGGTCAGGGCGAGCACGGGTGGGGCCCCTGGAGCTGGGGTCAGGGCCTCCATGGGTTGGGCCCCTGGAGCAGGAGTCAGGCCCCGCACGGGCTGGGCCCCTGGAGCTGGGGTCAGGGCACTCACGGATTGGGCCCCTGGAGTTGCGGTCAGGGCCCGCATGGTTTGGGACCCTGGAACTGTGGTAAGGGCCCCCACGGGTTGGGCCCCTCTAGCTGGGGTTAGGGTACGCACTGGTTGGGCCCCTGGAGCTGGGGTCAGGGTGCCTACAGGTTGGGCCCCTGGAGCTGGGGTCAGGACCCACAAGTTTTGGGCCCCTGGAGCTGGGGTCAGGGCCCCCACAGGTTGGGTTTCTGGAGCTGGGATCACGGTCCGCACAGGATGGGCCCCTGGAGCTGGAATCAGGGCCCGCACGGGTTGGGCCCATGAGTTGGGGTCAGGGCCCCCACGAGTTCGGCGCTTTGAGCTGGGGTCAGGGCCCACACGGGTTGGGTCCCTGGAGCTGTGATCATGGCCCCCATGGGTTGGGCCCCTGGAGCTGGGGTCAGGGCCCGCACGATTGGGGCCCCTGGAGCTGGTGTCAGGGCCACAGGGGTGGGGCTCCTGGAGCTGCGGTCAGGGCCCCCTCGGGTTGGGCCCTTGAGGTTGGGGTCAGGGCCCCCACGAGTTCGGCGCCTGTAGCTGGGATCAGGGCCCGCACGGGTTGGGGCCCTGGAGCTGTGGTCAGGGCCCCCACGGGTGTGGCCCCTGGAGCTGGGGTCAGGGCCCCCACGGGTTGTGCCCCTTGAGCTGGGGTCAGGGCCCGCACGGGTTGGGCCCGTGTAGCTGGGGTCAGGGCAAGCACTTGTGGGGCCCCTGGAGCTGGGGTTAGGGCCCGAACGGATTGGCCCCTGGAGCTGAAATCATGGCCCCCACGGGTGTGGTCCCCGGGAGCTGGGGTAAGGGCCACCACGTGTTGGGCCCCTGGAGCTGGGGTCAGGGCCCGCATGGGCTGAGGTCTCTGGAGCTGGGGTTAGGGCGCGCACGGATTGGGCCCCTGGAGTTGCGGTCAGGGCCCGCATGGTTTGGGACCCTGGAACTGTGGTAAGGGCCCCCACGGGTTGGGCCCCTCTAGCTGGGGTTAGGGTACGCACTGGTTGGGCCCCTGGAGCTGGGGTCAGGACCCACACGGTTGGGGCCCCTGGAGCTGGGGTCAGGGCCCCCACGAGTTGGGCCCTAGAGGTTGGGGTCAGGGCCCCCACGAGTTCGGCCCCTGTAGCTGGAGTCAGGGCCTGTACGGGTGGGCCCTCTGGAGCTGGAGTTAGGGCCCACACGGCTTGGGCCCCTGGAGCTGGGGTCAGGGCCCCCACGGGTTGGGCCCCTGGAGCTGGGGTCAGGGTCCGCACGATTGGGGCCCCTGGAGCTGGGGTCAGGGTCCGCACGGGTGGGGCCTCTGGAGCTGGGGTCAGGGCCCGCACGGTTGGGCCCCTGGAGCTGGAGTCAGGGCCCGCATGGGTTGGTCCTGTGGGGCTGTGGTCAGGGCCCCATGGCATTTTCCCCTGGAGCTTGGGTCAGTGCCGCCACGGGTGGGCCCCTGGAGCTGGGGTCAGGGCCCTCTTGGCATTTTCCCCTGGAGCTCGGGTCAGGGCCTCCACCGGTTGGGCCCCTGGAGCTGAGGTCAGGGCCAACACGGGTGGGGCCCCTGGAGCTGGGTCAGGGCCCCCACGGGTTGGGCCCTTGAGGTTGGGGTCAGGGCCCCCACGAGTTCGGCGCCTGTAGCTGGGGTCAGGGCCCACACGGGTTGGGGCCCTGGAGCTGTGGTCAGGGCCCCCACGGGTGTGGCCCTTGGAGCTGGGGTCAGGGCCCCCACGGGTTGGGCCCGTGTAGTGGGGTCAGGGCAAGCACTTGTGGGGCCCCTGGAGCTGGGGTTAGGTCCCGAACAGTTTGGCCCCTGGAGCTGAGGTCATGGCCTCCACGGGTGTGGCCCCCAGGAGCTGGAGTAAGGGCCACCACGTGTTGGGCCCCTGGAGCTGGGGTCAGGGCCCGCACGGGTGGGGTCTCTGGAGCTGGGGTTAGGGCGCGCACGAGTTTGGCCCCTGGAGCTGGGGTCATGGCCCCCACGGGTTTGGCCCCTGGAGCTGGGGTCAGGGCCCCCACGAGTTGGGCCCTTGAGGTTGGGGTCAGGGCCCCCACGAGTTCGGCCCCTGTAGCTGGAGTCAGGGCCTGTACGGGTGGGGCCTCTGGAGCTGGAGTTAGGGCCCGCACAGCTTGGGCCCATGGAGAAGGGGTCAGGGCCCCCACGAGTTCGGCGCCTGGAGCTGGGGAGTCAGGGCCCGCACGGGTGGGGCCTCTGGAGCTGGGGTCAGGGCCCGCACGGTTGGGCCCCTGGAGCTGGGGTCAGGGCCCGCACGGGTTGGTCCCCTGGAGCTGTGGTCAGGACATCCACGGCTTGGGCCGCTGGAGCTTGGGTCAGGGCCCCCACAGGTTGGGCCCCTGGAGCTGGGGTCAGGGCCCCATGGCATTTTCCCCTGGAGCTTGGGTCAGGGCCCCCACGGGTTGGGCCCCTGGAGCTGGGGTCAGGGCCCTCTTGGCATTTTCCCCTGGAGCTCAGGTCAGGGCCTCCACCGGTTGGGCCCATGGAGCTGAGGTCAGGGCCAACACGGGTGGGGCCCCTGGAGCTGGGGTCAGGGCCCGCATGGGTTGGGCCCCTGGAGCTGGGGTCAGGGCCCGCATGGGTTGGGCCCCTGGAGCTGGGGTCAGGGCCCGCACGGGTTAGGCCCCTGGAGCTGGGGTCAGGGCCCCCACGGGTTGTGCCCCTGGAGCTGGAGTCAGGGCTGTCATAAACCTACTCCCAGATTTGGACCTTAGCATCCAAAATATGGGGGTTAGCATGAAAACCTCCAAGCTTAGTTACCAGCTTGGACCTGGTAAAGCTGCCACCACCCAAAAAATTAGAGTGTTTTGAGGCACTCTGGTCCCCACAAAACCTTCCCTGGGGACCCCAAGGTCCAAATCCCTTGAGTCTCACAACAAAGGGAAATAAACCTTTTCCCTTCCCCCCTCCAGGTGTTCCTGGAGAGATACACGGAAGCAAACCCCGTGAATCTAAACAGAGGTAGTCCACCCTCTCTAATTCCAGTCCTGGAAACACAAGCACTTCTCTCTTCACCCAGAGGGAATGCAAAGTCAGGCTAGTAAATCTAACACACACAGATTTCCCCCTGACTTCTTCCTCCCACCAATTCCCTGGTGAGCTGCAGACTCAATTCCCTGGAGTTCCACTCTAAAGAAAAACTCCAACAGGTCTTAAAGAAAGCTTTATATAAAAAAGAAAGAAAAATACATACAAATGGTCTCTCTGTATTAAGCTGACAAATACAGGGTCAATTGCTTAAAACAAATATGAATAAACAGCCTTATTCAAAAAGAATACAATTCAAAGCACTCCAGCAACTATAGACATGTAAATACAAAAATACATCTAACTCACTAGCTGATCCTTTGTACTTACAACTGGGAAACAGAAGATTAGAAGGCAGGAAATAGAAAAATTCACTCCTCATAGCTGAGAGAGTGCAGGTAGAAGACCCAAGAACAAAGGACTCACACACAAGAAACCCTCCACCGAGATTTGAAAAAGTCTTGTTTCCTGAATGGTCCTCTGGCCAGGTATTTCAAATTACTTCTTTCCAGGTGTAAGAGACATTAACCCTTAGCTATCTGTTTATGACAAGGGCCCCCACGGGTTGGGCCCCTGGAGCTGGGGTCAGGGCCCGCACAGCTGGGGCCCCTGGAGCTGGGGTCAGGGCCAACCCTGGTGCGGCCCCTAGAGTTGGGGTCAGGGCCCGCAGGGGTGGGGCCCCTGGAGCTGGAGTCAGGGCGCCCACGGGTTGGGTCCCTGAAGCTGGAGCCAGGGGCCCCACGGGTTGGGCCCCTGGAGCTGGGGTTAGGGCCCCCATGGGTTGGGCCCCTGGAAATGGGGTCAGGACCCGCACGGGTTGGGCCCCTTGAGCTGGGGTCAGGGCCTGCACCTGTTGGGCCCCTGAAGCTAGGATGAAGGCCCCACGGGTTGGGACCCTGGAGCTGGGGACAGGGCCCCCACGGGTGGGGCCCCTGGAGCTGCAGTTAGGGCCAGCACGGGTGGGGCTCCTGGAGCTGGGGTTAGGGCCCGCACGGGTGGGGCCCCTGGAGCTTAGGTCTGGGCCACCACGGGTGGGGCCCCTGCAGCTGGGGTCGGGGCTCACACAGGTGGGGCTCCTGGAGCTAGGGTCAGGGCCCCCACGGGTGGGGCTCCTGTAGCTGGGGTCAGGGCCCCCACGGGTGGGGCTCCTGGAGATGGGGTGAGGGGCCCCACGGGTTGGGCCCCTGGAGCTGGGTCAGGGCCCCCACGGGTTGGGTCCCTGGAGCTGAGGTTAGAGCTCCCACGGGTTGGGCCACTGGAGCTTGGGTCAAGGCCACACGGGATGGGCCCCTGGAGCTACGGTCAGTGCCTCAACGGACTGGGCCCCTGGAGTTGCGGTCAGGGCCCCCATGGGTTCAGGCTACTTAGCATCATCTCCCTGGACTATAAACTGACAAACCTGTAAGTCTCTGGAATAGAAAGGCTTGAGAGAATTAACATGGTAAACTCTAGGTTTTAGTGAGGAATTGGGAAATGCTATGAGGTAATTCACTTTTCCCAGGCGCTCTTGGACCGTGAATGGCCCTTCCCATGATGCTTCCATCTTATGGGCCTGTTGCGCCTTCAAGACCATCACCTGGTCTCCTACCTTGAAGGAACGTTCTCTGGCATGTCTGTCATACCAGGCCTTTTGCTTTTCCTGAGCATCCTTTAGGTTCTCTCTAGCAAGGGCTAAAGAGTGTCGGAGGGTGCTTTGTAGGTTGCTTACAAAGTCCAGAATGTTAGTTCCTGGAGAAGGCATAAACCCCTCCAATTGCTGCTTCACAACTGTAATGGCTCCTTAACCTCGTGACCATACACAAGTTCAAACGGTGAAAACCCTAAACTGGGATGTGGTACAGCCCTGTAGGCAAACAGCAACTGCCGCAACACTAGGTCCCAATTATTGGAGAATTCGTTGATTAATTTTCGTATCATGGCCCCCAAAGTTCCATTAATCCTTTCCACCAGGCCATTGGTTTGATGGTGGTACGGGGTGGCAACCAAGTGATTCACCCCATGAGTTTCCCACAGTTTTTCCATGGTCCCTGCCAGGAAATTAGACCCTGAATCTGTAAGGATGTCGGAGGGCCAACCTACCCTGGCAAAAATGTCTGTTAGGGCCAGGCACACAGTGTTAGCCCTGGTGTTGCCTAGAGGTACTGCTTCTGGCCATCAGGTAGCAAAGTCCACTAAAGTCAGTACGTACTGCTTTCCTCTGGGTGTCTTTTTTGGGCAAGGACCCAGAATATCTACAGCTACTCGCTGAAATGGGACCTCAATTATGGGGAGTGGCTGGAGAGGGGCCTTGACCTGGTCTTGAGGCTTTCCCACTCTTTGGCATACCTCACAAGACCGGACATACTTGGCAACGTCCTTGCCCATCCCCTCCCAGTGGAAGGATTTCCCCAACTGGTCCTTGGTTCTGTTCACCCCAGCATGGCCACTGGGATGATCATGGGCTAAGGTTAAAAGCTTCCCCCGGTACTTAGTTGGAACCACTAACTGTTTTTGCGGCCGCCATTCTTCCCAGTGTCCACCAGAAAGAATCTCCTTGTATAAAAGTCCTTGGTCTATAACAAACCGGGATCGATTAGAAGAGCTGAGAGGCGGTGGGGTGCTTCGTGCCGCCGCCCAAGCTTTCTGAAGGCTGTCATCTGCTTCCTGCTCAGTCTGGAACTGTTCCCTTGAGGCTGGGATTACCAGTTCTTCCTCAGACTGTGGACTTGGGCTTGGTCCCTCTGGAAGCGATGTAGGTGATGGGGTTGTTTCTGTTGCTGGTGAACCGCTCTCCACTGGTGCACCTGAGGGTATTTCAGGCTCTGGCTGAGCCTTTTGGGTATGGCTATCTGTTGCTTTTGCCAGTTCTGGCTCGCTGGCGCCCACTGGCGTTGAGTTTGAAGATGTGGTTGCAATTGCTGGTGCTGGTTGCTGTTCCAGTTCCAGGCCTGGGACTGGAGGTGCTGTGGCTGTTTCAGTGGTTGGCATGGAATCCGGGTCCACTACCTCTGTCTGGGTCTCTGGTAACACAGACGGGGCCTCTGTGGACGGCTCAGGAACAGGAATGGGTCTGGAAGCTTGCCTGGTTTGGCTACGTGTAACCATTCCCACTCTCTTGGCCCGCTTCACCTGGTTGGCCAAGTCTTCCCCCAGTAGCATGGGGATAGGATAATTGTCATAGACTGCAAAAGTCCACATTTCTGACCAGCCTTTGTACTGGACAGGCAGTTCAGCTGTAGGCAAGTCTACAGCTTGTGACATGAAGGGGTAAATTGTCACTTGGGCCTTTGGGTTGATGAATTTGGGGTCTACGAAGGATTGGTGGATAGCTGACACTTGTGCCCCCGTGTCTCTCCACGCAGTAACCTTCTTTCCGCCCACTCTCAAATTTTCCCTTCGCTCCAAGGGTATTTGAGAGGCATCCGGGCCTGGGGATCTTTGGTGTGATGGTGGTGTAATGAATTGCACTCGCATGGTGTTCTTTGGACAGTTGGCCTCGGTATGTCCCAGTTCATTACACTTAAAGCATCTTCCATCTGATGGGTCACTGGGCCGAGGTGAGTTACTGGAGACTGGTGAGGTGGCTTTACTTGGGCTGTATGTGGGGTCTTTGTCTGTCCTCGGTTGTAGGGTTTATGGTCGGTGTGCCCCCTGGGGTATTCGTTCCCCTTGACCGTAGCTTTCTTGCTTTCTGCCACTTCCATCCATCTGGCTTCAATCTCCCCCGCCTCAGCGAGATCTTTGGGTTTTCCATCTTGTATGTACCATGTTATGTCTTCAGGAACACCATCCAAGAACTGCTCCATTTGTATGAGGAGGTGCAGTTCTTCCAGGGTTTTAACATTGTGTCCTGATATCCAGGCCTCATAATTTTTCCCAACGTAGTAGGCGTGTTTGGGAAATGACACATTTGGTTTCCACTTTTGGGTTCTGAAACGCCGATGGGCATGATCCGGGGTTAACCCCATTCTGTATCTGGCCTTGGTTTGAAAAAGTTTATAGTCGTTCATGTTCCCCTTAGGCATTTCAGCTGCCACCTCTGCTAAAGGTCCACTGAGCTGTGGCCTCAATTCTACCATGTACTGGTCTTCAGGGATGCTGTACCCAAGACAGGCTCTTTCAAAATTTTCCAAGAAGGCCTCGGTGTCATCACCTACCTTGTAGGTGGGAAATTTTCTGTGATGTGGAACCATAATTGGCGAAGGGTTGTTAGGATTGGCTGGCGCATGCAGCCCAGCTTGCGCTAAGTCCAGTTCATGTTTTCTCTGTTTTCCCTTCTCTTCATTTTCTTTTTGTTGTTTTTCCATTTCTTTTTGTTGTTTTTCCATGTCTCGGCGGTGGGCTGCCTCTTCTTCTTGTTTCCTTCGGTGGGCCACCTCTTCTTCTTCTTGTTTTCTTTTGTGGGCCACTTCTTTTTTGTGTTTTCTTCTGTGGGCCACCTCTTCTTCTTCTAGTTTTCTTTTGTGGGCTGCCTCTTTGGCTGCCTGTTCTCTTTGGTAGGCTGCCACTTTGATGCTTTCTTCCTTTTCTTTCAGCTCCACCTCTTTTTGTCTTTTTTCCAGTTGTCGCCTGTGTTCAGCTTCTTTGATTTGTTCTTCAGCCTCCATTTTGGTATTGGAAGGCATGGTTCCTGTTTTCTTGTGTTGGGGTGCCCTCCGGTGTTTATCTTCTGAACTGCAGGCTCTGTTACCTCCTGGGGTCTGCCTAGCAACAGTGCCTTTTTCCCTTTCTTCCTAGGTAATTTTTTCAATGTTAAGTAAACCAGAAAAACCACTTTATTTGCATGTATATAGTGCTGGTATCTGCGTCCTAATGGGAGGGCTATTGTCTGACAAAAGACTCGAAATAGTCTCTTAATGGGTTCTTGCTTAATATGCAAGCCACAACTGCCAGAGAGAGCAGAAAAAAAATCTCTTTGGTTCCCTTTTTAAAACCAAACTGTTTCTCTCTGCTAAAAAGCCCCTAGCAGAGAAAAGAAAAATATAATATTCCCACTGGCTTCTGGATTCTGTCTATCCCACTGCTGCCACCATGTAAAACCTTAATCCCAGATTTGGACCTTAGCGTCCAAAATATGGGGGTTAGCATGAAAACCTCCAAGCTTAGTTACCAGCTCAGACCTGGTATTGCTGCCACCACCCAAAAAATTAGAGTGCTTTGCGGCACTCTGGTCCCCCTGAAAATCCTTCCCTGGGGACCCCAAGACCCAAATCCCTTGAGTCTCACAACAAAGGGAAATAATCCTTTTTCCCTTCCCCCCTCCAGGTGCTCCTGGAGAGCTACACAGAAGCAAACTCCGTGAACCTAAACAGAGGGACTCCCCCCTCCCCGTTCCCAGTCCTGGAGAACAGAATTACCTCCCTCTTCACCCAGAGGGAATTCAAAATCAGGCTAGTAAATCTAACACACATAGACCTCCCCCTGACTTCTTCCTCCCACCAATTCCCTGGTGAGTACAGACTCAATTTTCCCGAAGTTCCCCACTAAAGAAAAACTCGACAGGTTTTAAAAAGAAAGCTTTATATAAAAAAAGAAAGAAAAATACATACAAATGGTCTCTCTGTATTAAGGTGACAAATACAGGGTCAATTGCTTAAAAGAATATTGAATAAACAGCCTTATTGAAAAAGAATACAATTCAAAGCACTCCAGCAACTATAGACATGTAAATACCAAAGAAAAGAAACCATATAACTCACTATTTGATCTCTTTGTCCTTACAACTTGGAAACAGAAGATTAGAAAACAGAAATCACTTCTCAAAGCTGAGAGAAAAGCAGGCAGACAGACAAAGACTCAGACACAAACTTTCCTCCACCCAGAGTTGAAAAAATTCGTTTTCCTGATTGGTCCTCTGGTCAGGTGCTTCAGGTGAAAGAGACATTAACCCTTAGCTATCTGTTTATGACAGGGCTCCTGGAGCTCAGGTCAGATCCTGCACGGGTTGGGACCCTGGAGCGGGGGTCAGGGCCCGCATGGGTTGGGCAGCTGGAGCTGGGGTCAGGGCTCCCACTGGTTGGGCCCCTGGAGCTTGGGTCAAGGCCACACGGGATGGGCCCTTGGAGCTCGGGTCCTTGCCCCCACGGGCTGAGCCACTGGAGCTTGGGTCAAGGCCCGCAAAGGCTGAGACCCTGGAGCCGGGGTCAGGGCCCCTACAGGTGGGGCCCCTGAAGATGAGGTGAGGGGCCCCACGGGTTGGGCCCTTGGAGCTGGGGTAAGGGCCTGTCACGGAGTGTGGGGGAGTCCGGCCCTGCACCCCTCTTCCTGGGACCCACAGTGACTCTCAGCCAGCCAGTAAAACAGAAGGTTTATTGGACAACAGGAACACAGGTTACAGCAGAGCTTGCAGGCACAGTCAGGACCCCTCCACCGAGTCCTTCTGGGCTTTCAGGGTGCTTGGATCCTAGCTAGGATACCCTGAATTCTGCCCATCCAGCCCCAAGCCCAAACTCAAACTGCTTCCCTCCTGCCACTCCCTTCCTTTGTCTCCAACACCTTCAGCTGGCACCTTTGCAGGGGAGGGGCCCAGGCCATCAGTTGCTAAGAGACAGAGTGTCAGGCATTTAGGTGCACTGGCCATTGCTCTGCCAGATACTTAAGAACTGCCATGGGGACACTGAGGCACCAACACAGTATTCAGAGAAAACATTAAGAACTTTTCCAGTTCGTCACAGGGCCCCAACGGGCTTGACCCCTGGAGGCGGGGTCAGAGCCCGCATTGGTTGAGCCCCTGGAGGTGGTGTCAGGGCCCACACGGGTTGGGCCCCTGGAGTTGGGGTCAGTACCCGCACGGGTTGGGGCCTTGGAGCTGGTGTCATGGCCCCCACGGGTTGGGCTCCTGGAGCTGAGGTCAGGGCCCCACCGGGTTGGGCCCGTGAAGCTGGGGTCAGGCCCCGCACGGGTTGGGCCCCTGGAGCTGGGGTCAGGGCCCCCACCGGGTTGGGCCCCTGGAGCTGGGGTCCGGGCCAACATGGGTGGGACCCCTAGAGCTGGGGTTAGGACCCCCAAGGGTTGGGCCCTGGAGGCTGGGGTCAGGGCCCCCACAGGTTGGGATGCTGGAGCTGGGGTCAGGGCCTCCACGAGTTCGGCGCCTGGAGCTGGGGTCAGGGCCCCCACGGGTTGGGCACCTGGAGCTGGGGTCAGGGCCCGCACGGTTTGGGCCCGTGGAGCTGGGGTCAGGCCCCGCACGGGTTGGGCCCCTGGAGCTGGGGTCAGGGCCCCCACCGGGTTGGGCCCCTGGAGCTGGGGTCAGGGCCCCGAAGGGTTGGGCCCCTGGAGTCGGGGTCAGGATTCGTACGGGTTGGGTCCCTGGAGGTGGGGTCAGGGCCCGCACAGGTTTGGTGCCTGGAGCTGGGGTCAGGGCCCCGATGGGTTGGACCCCAGGAGCTGGGGTCAGGGCTCCCACGGGTTGGGCCTCTGGAGCTTGGGTCAAGGCCACACGGGATGGGACCCTGGAGATGGGGTCCTTGCCCACACGGGCTGAGCCACTGGAGCTTGGGTCAAGGCCCGCACGGGCTAGGCCCCTGGAGCTGGGGTCAGGGCCCCCACAGGTTGGGCTCCTGGAGCTGGGGTTAGGGCCCCCACGGGTTGGTTCCCTGTAGCTGGGGTCACGGCCCACATGGGTTGGGTCCCTGGGGCTGGGGTCAGGGCCCCCACAGGTTGGGCTCCTGGAGCTGGGGTTAGGGCCCCCACGGGTTGGTTCCCTGTAGCTGGGGTCACGGCCCACATGGGTTGGGTCCCTGGGGCTGGGGTCAGGACACCCATGGGTTGGGCCCCTGGAGCTGGGGTCAGGGCCCCCACAGGTTTGGCCTCTGGAGCTGGGGTCAGGGCCCCCACGGGTTGAGCCCCTGGAGTTGGGGTGAGGGTTCGCACGGGTTGGGCCACTGGGGCTGGGGTCAGGGGACTCAAGGGTTGGGCCCCTGCAGATGGGGTCAGGGCCCCCCCGGGTTGGGCAACTGGATCTGGGGTCAGGGCACCCACGGGTTGGGCCCCTGGAGCTGGGGTTAGAGCTCGCAGGAGTTGGGCACCTGGAGCTGGTGTCAGGACCCCCACGGGTTGGGTCCCTGGAGCTGCGGTGAGGGCCTGTACGGGTTGGGCCCCTGGAGCTGGAGTCAGGACCCACACGTGTTGGGCCCCTGGAGGTGGGGTGAGGGCCCCCACGGGTTGGGTTTCTGGAGCTGGGATCAGGGCCCGCACGGGTTGGGCCCATGAGGCTGGGGTCAGGACCCCCACGGGTGGGGCCCCTGGAGCTGGGGTTAGGGCCCATACTTATTCGGTCCCCGGAGCTGGAGTCAGGGCCCCCACGGGTTGGGCTCCTGGAGCTGGGATTAGGGCCCGTAAGGGTTCCGCAGCAAGAGCTGGGGTCAGGTGCCCCACGGCTAGGGCCCCTGGAGCTGGGGTCCGGGCCAACATGGGTGGGACCCCTAGAGCTGGGGTTAGGACCCCCAAGGGTTGGGCCCTGGAGGCTGGGGTCAGGGCCCCCACAGGTTGGGATGCTGGAGCTGGGGTCAGGGCCTCCACGGGTTGGGCACCTGGAGCTGGGGTCAGGGCCCGCACGGTTTGGGCCCGTGGAGCTGGGGTCAGGCCCCGCACGGGTTGGGCCCCTGGAGCTGGGGTCATGGCCCCCACCAGGTTGGGCCCCTGGAGCTGGGGTCAGGGCCCCGAAGGGTTGGGCCCCTGGAGTCAGGGTCAGGATTCGTACGGGTTGGGTCCCTGGAGGTGGGGTCAGGGCCACACCGGGTTGGGTCCTTGGAGCTTGGGGTCAGGGCCCGCACAGGTTTGGTGCCTGGAGCTGGGGTCAGGGCCCCGATGGGTTGGACCCCCGGAGCTGGGGTCAGGGCTCCCACGGGTTGGGCCCCTGGAGCTTGGGTCAAGGCCACACGGGATGGGACCCTGGAGATGGGGTCCTTGCCCACACGGGCTGAGCCACTGGAGCTTGGGTCAAGGCCCGCACAGGCTAGGCCCCTGGAGCTGGCTTCAGGGCCCGCACGGGTTGGGCCCCTGGAGATGGGGTCAGGGCCCCCACAGGTTGGGCTCCTGGAGCTGGGGTTAGGGCCCCCACGGGTTGGTTCCCTGTAGCTGGGGTCACGGCCCACATGGGTTGGGTCTCTGGGGCTGGGGTCAGGGCCCCGATAGGTGAGGCCCCTGGAGCTGGGGTCAGGGCTTGCACGGGTTGGGCCCCTGGAGCTGGGGTTAGGGCCCCAACGGGTGGGGCCCCTGGAGCTGAGGTCAGGGCTCGCACAGGTAGGGCCCCTGGATCTTAGCTCAGGGCCACCAAGGGTGGGGTCCCTGCAGCTGAGGTTGGGGCCCACACAGGTGGGGCTCCTGGAGCTAAGGTCAGGGCCCCCATGGTTGGGGCTCCTGTAGCTGGGGTCAGGGCCCGCACGGTTGGGGCCCCTGGAGCTGGGGTCATGGCCCCCACGAGTGGGGCCCCTAGAGCTGGGGTCAGGGCCCGCAGGGGTTGGATCCCTGGAGCTGGGGTTAGGCGCCCCACGAGTAGGCCCCCGAAGCTGAGGTCAGAGCCCGCACGGGTTGGGCCCCTGCAGCTGGGGTCAGGACCCGTATGGGTTGGGGCCCTGGAGCTGGGGTCAGGGCCCCCACGGGTTTGGCCCCTGGAGCTTGGGTCAGGGCCCGCATGGGTCTGGCCACTGGATCTGGGGTCATGGACACCACGGGTTCGGCCCCTGGAGCTGGGGTTAGGGCCCATACTTATTCGGTCCCCAGAGCTGGAGTCAGGGCCCCCACGGGTTGGGCTCCTGGAGCTGGGATTAGGGCCCGTAAGGGTTCCGCACCGAGAGCTGGGGTCAGGTGCCCCACGGGTAGGGCCCCTGGGGCTGGGGTCCGGGCCAACATGGGTGGGACCCCTAGAGCTGGGGTTAGGACCCCCAAGGGTTGGGCCCTGGAGGCTGGGGTCAGGGCCCCCACAGGTTGGGATGCTGGAGCTGGGGTCAGGGCCTCCACGAGTTCGGCGCCTGGAGCTGGGGTCAGGGCCCCCACGGGTTGGGTACCTGGAGCTGGGGTCAGGGCCCGCACGGTTTGGGCCCATGGAGCTGGAGTCAGGGCACGCAGGAGTTGGGCCCCTGGAGCTGGGGTCAGGGCCCGAACGGGTTGGGCCCCTGGAGATGGGATCACGGGCCCCATGGGTTGGGCAGCTGGAGCTGGGGTCAGGGCCCCCACGGCTGTGGCCCCTGGAGCTGGGGTCAGGGCCTGCACGGGGTGGGGCCTTGAGGCTGGGGTCAGAGCCCCCACGAGTTCGGCGTATGTAGCTGGGGTCAGGGCCCACACGAGTGGGGCCACAGGAGCTGAGGTCACGGCCCGCATGGGTTGGGCTCCCGGAGCTGGGGTGTGGGCCCCCAAGGAGCTGGAGTGAGGGCTAACACGGGTGGGGCCCCTGGGGCTGAGGTCAGGGTCCCCACGGGTTGTGCCCCTGAAGCTGGGGTCAGAGCCAACACGGGTGGGGCCCCTGGAGCTGGGGTTACGGCCCGCATGGTTTGGGCCCCTGGAACTGGGGTCAGGGCCCCCACGGTTGTGGCCCCTGGGGCTGTGTTCAGGTCCCCCATGGGTTGGGCCCTTGAGGCTGGGGTCAGGGCCCCCACGAGTTCGGCGCCTGGAGCTGGGGTCAGGGCCTGCACGGGTTGGGGCCCTGGAGCTGGGGTCAGGACACCCACGGGTTGGGCCACTGGAGTTTGGGTCAGAGCTCCCACAAGTGGAGCCCCTTGAGCTGGGGTCAGGGCCCCCACGGGTTTTTCCCCCTGGAGCTGGGGTCAGGGCCCAGACGGGTTGGGTGCCGGGAGTTGGGGTCAGGGCCCTCATGGGTTGGCACCCTGGAGCTGGAGTTAGGGGAGGCACGGGTTGGGCCCCTGGAGCTGGTGATAGGGGACGCACGGTTCGCGCCCCTGCAGCTGGGGTCAGGGCACGAACGGGTTGGGCCCCTGCAGATGGGGTCAGTGCCCCCACGGGATGGGCAACTGCAGTTGGGGTGAGGGCCCCCACGGGTTGGGCCCCTGGAGCTGTGGTCAGGGCCAGCAGTGGTTGGACACCTGAAGCTGGGGTCAGGACCCCCATGGGTTGGGTCCCTGGAGCTGCGGTCAGGGCCCGCACGGATTGGGCCCCTGTAGATGCGGTAAGGGCCCCCAGGGGTTTGGGTCCTGGAGCTGGGGTCAGGACGCCTACGGGTTGGGCCCCTGGAGCTGGGTTCAGGACGAATACGGGTTGGGCCCCTGGAGCTGGGGTCAGGGCCCCCACGGGTGCGGCCCCTGGAGCTGGGGTCAGGGCCCGCACGGGTTGGGCCCCTGGAGCTAGGGTCAGGGCCCCCATCGGTGGGGCCACTGTAGCTTGGGTCAGGGCCCCCACGGGTTGGGCCCCTGGAGCTGGGGTCAGGGCTCGCAGGGGTGGGGCACTTGGAGCTGGGGTCAGGACCCAACGGGTTCAGCCCCTGGAGCTGCGGTCAGGGCCCGCACGGGTTAGGCCCCACGAGCTAGGGTCAGGGCCCGAACGGGTTGGCGCCCTGTAGCTGGGGTCAGGGCCTCCACGGGTGGGGCCGCTGGAGCTGCGGTCAGGGCGAGCATGGGTAGGGCCCCTGGAGCCGGGGTCAGGGCCCCCACGGGTTTGGCCCCTGGAGCTGGGGTCATGGCCCCCATGGGTTGGGCCCCTGGATCTGGGGTAAGGGCCCTCACATTTTGGGCCCCTGGAGCTGGTGTCAGGGCCCGTACGGGTTGGGCCCCTGGAGCTGGGGTCAACGCCCCCACGGGTTGGGCTCCTGAGCTGGGGTCAGGGTCCGCACGGGTGGGGCCGCAGGAGCTGGGGTCAGGGCACTCATAGGTTTGGCCCCTGGAGCTGGAGTCAGGTGCCCCACGGGTTGGGTCCCTGGAGCTGGGGTCTGGGCCAACATGGGTGGGGCCCCTGGAGCTGGGGTCAGGGTCCCCACGGGTTGGGCCCCTGGAGTTGGGGTGAGCGCCAACACGGGTTGGGCCCCTGGAGCTGGGGTCTGGGCCCCTACGGGTGGTGCCCATGGAGCTGGAGTCAGGGCCCCCACGGGTGGCGCCCATGGAGCTGGGGTCAGGGCCCCCACGGGCTGGGCCCCCACAGCTGGTGTCAGGGCCCCCAAGGTTGGGCACCTGGAGCTCGGGTCAAGGCGAACACGGGTGGGGCCCCTGGAGCTGTGGTCAGGGTCTCCACGGGCTAGGCCCTTGGAGCTGGGGTCAGAGCCAACACGCATGGGGGCCCTGGAGCTGGGGTCAAGGCCTGCACGGGTTGGTCCCCTGGAGCTGGGGTCAGGGCCCCCATGGTTGTGACCCCTGGAGCTGGGGTCAGGTCCCCCACGGGTTGAGCCCTTGAGGCTGGGGTGAGGGCCCCCACGAGTTCGGCGCCTGGAGCTGGGGTCAGGGCCCGCACGGGTTGGGCCCCTGGAGCTGGAGTAATGGCCCGCACGGGTTGGGGCCCTGGAGTTGGGGTCAGAGCCCGTACGGGTTTGGTCCCTGGAGCTGGGGGCAGGGCCTCCATGGGCTGGGCCCCTGGACCTGGGGCCAGGGCCCGCACGGCTTGGACCCCTTGAGATGGGGACAGGGCACCCACGGGTTGAGCCCCGGAGTTGGGGTCAGGGTCCCCACGGGTTGGGCTCTTGAGGCTGGGGTCAGGGCCCCCACGAGTTCGGCGCCTGGAGCTCGGGTCATGGCCCGCACGGCTTGGGCCCCTGGAGCTGGGGTCAGGGCCCACACTGGTGGGGCCCCTGGAGCTGGGGTCATGGCCCTGACGGGTGGGGCCTCTGGAGCTGGGGTTATGTCCCGCACGGGTGGGGCCTCTGGAGCTGGGGTCAAGGCCCGCACGTTTTGGACTCCTGGAGCTGGGGCGAGGACCCTCATGGGCTGGGCCCCTGGAGATGGGGTCAGGGCCCCCACGGGTTGGGCCTCTGGAGCAGGCGTCAGGCCCCGCATGGGTTGAGCCCATGGAGCTCGGGTCAGAACCCGAACAGATTGGGCACCTGGAGATGGGGTCAGGGCCCCCACTGGTTGGTTATCTGGAGCTGGGATTAGGGCCCCCACAGGTTGGGCCCCTGGAGTTGGGGTCAGGGCTCGCACGGGTTGGGCCCCTGGAGCTGTGGTCAGGGTCTGCACGGGTTAGGCCCCTGGAGCAGGGGTCAGGGTCCCCACGAGTTGGGCCCCTGGGGCAGGGGTCAGGCCCCGCATGGGTTGGGCCCATGGAGCTGGGGTTAGGGCCCCCACGGGTTGGGGCCCTGGGGCTGGGGTCATGGCCCCCACGGTGTGGGCCCCTGGAGCTGGGGTCAGGGCCCGCACGGTTGGGCCCCTGGAGCTCGGGTCAGGACCCACACAGCTTGGACCCTTGGAGCTGGGGTCAGGGCTCCCACGGGTTGGGCCCTTGAGGTTGGGGTCAGGGCTGGGGAGTTAGAGCCCGCACGGTTTGGACCCCTGGAGCTGTGGTCAGGGCCCGCACGGGTTGGGTCCCTGGATCTGGGGTCAGGGCCCGCACTGTTTTGGCTGGTTCAGCTGGGGTCAGGGCCCGCACGGGTTGCGCCTCTGCAGCTGGGGTGAGGACCCCCACGGGATGGGCCCCTGGAGCTGGGGTCAGGACCCGTACAGGTTGGGCCCGTGGAGGTGGGGTCAGGGACCGAACGTGTTGGGCCCCTGGAGATGGGGACAGGGCCCCCACGGGTTGGGAAACTGGAGCTGGAGTCACTGCCCCCACGGGATGGGCCCCTGGTGCTGGGGTGAGGTCTGTCATGGGTTGGGCCCCTGGAGCTTGAGTCAGGGCCCCCACGGGTTGGGACCCTGGAGCTGCGGTCAGGGCCCTCACGGGTTAGGCCCCTGAAGCTGAGGTCAGGGCCCCCACGGGTTGGGCCCTGGAGCAGGGGTCAGGCTTTTCACGGGTTCGGCTGCTGGAGCTGGGGTCAGGGCACCCACGGGTTGGGCCCCTGTAGCACGGGTGAGGCCACGCACGGGTTGGGCCGCTGCAGCTGGGGTCAGGGCGCCGCACGGGTTGGGACCTTGGAGCTCGAGTCACGGCCCCCACTGGTTGGAAAACTGGAGCTGGGATCAGGGCCCCCACAGGTTGGGCCCCTGGAGCTGGGGTCAGGGCTCGCACAGGTTGGGCCCCTGGAGCTGCGGTCAGAGCCCTCATGGGTTGGGCCCCTGGAACTCGGGTCAGGGCCCAAACGGGTGGTGCCTCTGGAGCTTGGGTCAGGGCCCACACGAGTGGGGCCTCTGGAGCTGGGGTCAGAGCCCGTACGGGTTGGGCCCCTGGAGCTGGGTCAAAGCTCGCATGGGTTGGACCCCTGGAGCTGGGGTCAGGGCCCCCACGGGTTGGGCCATGGAGCTGGGGTCAGGGCCCCCACGGGTTGGGTTCTTGAGGGTGGGTTAAGGGCCCCACGAATTCGGCGCCTGGAGCTGGGGTCAGAGCCCCCACGGGTTGGACCCCTGGAGCTGGTTTCACGGCCCGCACGGGTTGGGCCCCTGGAGCTGAGGTCAGGGCCCCCACAGGTTGGAGCCCTGGATCTGGGGTCAGGCCTGTATGGTTGGGCCCCTGGAGCTGAGGTCAGAGCCCGCAAGGTTTTGGCCCCTGGAGCTGGGGTCAGGGCCTGCAAGGGCTGGGCCCCTTGACCTGGGGCCAGAGCCCGCACGGGTTGGGGCCCTGGAGCTGGGGTCAGGGCACGTACGGTTGGGCCCCTGTAGCTGGGGTCAGGACCCGCACGGGTCAGACCCCTGGAGATGGGGTCAGGGCCCCCACGGATTGGGCCCCTGGAGCAGGGGTCAGTGCTCCCACGGTTTCGGCTTCTGGAGCTGGGGTCAGGGACCGAACGGGTTGGGCCCCTGGAGCTGAGGTCAGAGCCCGCACGGGTTGGGCTGTTGAGGCTGGGGTCAGGGCCCCCATGAGTTTGGCCCCTGGAGTTGGGGTCAGAGCCTCCACGGGCTGGGCCCCTGGACCTGGGGCCAGGTCCCGCACGGGTTGGACCCCTGGAGATGGGGTCAGGGCCGCAACGGGTGGGACCCCCGGGGCTGGGGTCATGGCCCGTACGGGTGGGGCCAGTGGAGCTGGGGTCATGGCCCCCACGGGTTGGGCCCTTGGCCCTGGGGACAGGGTCCCCACCAGTTGGGCCCCTGGAGATGGGGTAAGGACCTGCAGGAGTTGGGTCCCTGGAGCTGCGGTTAGGATACCCACGGGTTGGGCCGCTAGAGCTTGGGTCAGGGCACCCACGGATTGTGCCCCTGGTGCTGGGTTCAGGGCCCCCATGGCTTTGTCCCCTGGAGCTGGGGTCAGGGCCCACACGGGTTAGGCCCCGGGGGTTGGGGTGAGGATTCGCACAGGTTGGGCTCCTGGAGCTGGGGTCAGGCCTGCAAGGGTTGGAAACCTGGAGCTGGGGTCAGGGTCCCCACCGGTTAGGCCCGTGGAGAAGGAGTCAGGCCTCGCATAAGTTGGGCCCCTAGAACTGAATTCAGGGCCCCCACGGGTTGGGCCCCTGGAGCTGGGGTCACGGCCCGCATGGGTTGAGCCCCTGGAACTGGGGTCAGGGCCCCCACGGGTTGGGCACCTGGAGCTGAGGTCAGGGCCGCACGGGTGGGGCCCCTGGAGCGGGGGTCAATGCCCACACGGATGGGACCCCTGGAGCTGGGGTAAGGGCCCCCACGGGTTGGGGCTCTGGAGCTGGGGTCAGGGCCCGTATGGTTGGGCCCCTGGAGCTGGGGTCAGGACCCGCACGGGTCAGACCCCTGGAGATGGGGCCAGGGCCCCCACGGATTGGGCCCCTGGAGCAGGGGTCAGTGCTCCCACGGTTTCGGCTTCTGAAGCTGGGGTCAGGGACCGAACGGGTTGGGTCCCTGGAGCTGAGGTCAGAGCCCGCACGGGTTGGGCTGTTGAGGCTGGGATCAGGGCCCCCACGAGTTTGGCGCCTGGAGCTGGGGTCAGAGCCCGCACGGGTTGGGCCCCTGGAGCTGAGGTCAAAGTCCTCATGGGTTTGGCCCCTGGAGTTGGGGTCAGAGCCTCCACGGGCTGGGACCCTGGAGTTAGAGTCAAGGCCCGCAGGGGTTGAGCCCCTGGAGCTGGGATCAGGGACCCCACGAGTTCGGCGCCTGGAGCTGGGGTCAGGGCCCCCACGGGTGGGACCCATGGGGCTGGGGTCATGGCCCGTACGGGTGGGGCCTCTGGAGCTGGGGTCAGGGCCCGCACGGGTTGGGGCAGTGGAGCTGGTGTCATTGCCCCCACTGGTTGGGCCCTTGGAGATGGGGACAGGGCCCGCACGGGTTGGGCCCCTGGGGCTGGGGTCAGGGCCCCGATGGGTTGGGACCCTGGAGTTGGGATCAGGGCCCACACAGGTTGGGCCACTGGAGCTGGGGTTAGGGTCCCGAAAGGTAGGGCCCCTGGAGCTAGGGTCAGGGCCCGCACGGGTGGGGCCCCTGGAGCTTAGGTCATGGCCGCCACGGGTGGGGGCCCTGGAGCTGGGGTCGGGGCTTGCACAGGTGGGGCTCCTGGATCTGGGGTCAGGGCCCGACCGGGTTGGGCCCCTGGATCTGGGATCAGGCCCCGCATGGGTTGGGCCCCTGGAGCTGGGGTTATGGTCCCCACGGGTTGGGCCCCTGGAGCTGGGGTCAGGGTCCCCACGGGTTAGGCCCATGGAGCAGGAGTCAGGGCCCACACTGGTTGGGCCCCTGGAGCTGGGGTCAGGGCCCCCACGCGTTCAGACTCTGGAGGTGGGGTCAGGGCTGCCACAGGTTGGGCCCCTGGAGCTGGGGTCAGGGCCCCCACGGGTTGGGCCCCTGGAGCTGGGGTCAGGGCCCGCACGGGTTGGGCCCGTTGCGCTGGAGTCAGGGCCTGCACGAGCTGAGCCGCTGGAGCTGGGGTCAGGGCCCGCACAGGCTGGGCCCTTGGAGCTGGGGTCAAGGCCCGCACGGGTGGGGCCCCTGGAGGTGGGGTCAGGGCCCACACAGGTTGGGCCAGTGGAGCTGGGATCATGGCCCCCACGGGTTGAGCCCTTGGCCCTGGGGACAGGGTCCCCACGGGTTGGGCCCCTTGAAATGGGGTAAGTATCTGCAAGAGTTGGGCCCCTGGAGCTGCGGTTAGGACACCCACAGGTTGGACCGCTAGAGCTTGGGTAAGGGCACCCACGGGTTGGGCCTCTGGAGCTGGGTTCAGGGCCCCCATGGCTTTGTCCCCTGGAGCTGGGGTCAGGGCCCACACGGGTTAGGCCGCGGGGGCTGGGGTGAGGGTCCTTGTCCCCGTTGGTTGGGCCCCTGGAGCTTAGGCCAAGACTCGCACGGGCTGGGCCCCTGGAGCTGGGGTTTTTGCCCCCACGGGCTGAGGCTTTGGAGCTGGGGTCAGGGCTCGCATGGGCTGGGCCCTTGGAGCTGGGGTAAGGGCCCCCATTGGTTGGGGCCCCTGGAGCTGGGGTCAGGGGACGCACGGCTGGGGCCCCTAAAGCTGGAGTCAGGGCCCACACGGGTGAGGCCCCTGGAGCTTAGGTCAGGGCCACCATGGCTGGGGCCCCTGGAGCTGTGGTTGTGGTCCGCAAAGGTGGGGCTCCTGGAGTTCGGGTCAGGGCCCTCACGGGTTGGGACCCCAGAGTTGGGGTCAAGGCCCCCACGGGTTGGGCCCCTGGAGCTGGGGTCAGGGCCAACACGGTTGAGACCCCTGGAGCTGGGGTCAGGGTCCCCATGGGTTGGGCCCCTGGAGCTGGGGTAAGGGCCCCCACGGGTTGGAACCCCGGAGCTGGGGTCAGGACCCACACGGGTTTGCCCCTGGAGATGGGGTCAGAGCCCGCATGGGTTGGGCGCCTGGAGCTGGGTTCAACGGCCCCACGGATGGGGCCCCTGGAGCTAGGGTCAGGGCCCGCATGGGTGGGGCCTCTGGAGCTATGGTCATGGCCACCACGGGTTGGGCCCCGGGAGCAGGGGTCAGGGTCCCCACGGGTGGGGCCGCAGGAGCTGGGGTCAGCGCCTGCATAGATTGGGCCCCAGGAGCTGTGGTCAGGGTCCCCACGGGTTGGGCCCCTGTAGCTGGGGTCTGGGCCCCTGGGGTCAGGGCCTGCACGGTTTGGGCCCCTGGAGCTGGGATGAGGACCCCTGCAGGTTGGGCCCCTGGAGCTGGGGTCAGGGCCCGCACAGGATGGGCCACTGGAGCTGGGGTCAGGGCCCGCACGGGTTGGGAAACTGGAACTGGGGTCAGGGCCCCCACAGGCACGGGTTGAGCCCCTGGAGCTCGGGTTAGGGCCCGCATAGGTTGGGCCCCTGGAGCTGAGGTCAGGGCCTGCACGGGCTTGGCACGTGGTCCTCGGGTCAGGGCCCGCACGAGTTTGGCCCCTAGAGCTGGGGTCAGGGCCCGCACTTGTGGGGTGTCTGGAGCTGGGGTCAGGGCCCGCACGGGTTTGGCCCCTAGAGCTGGGGTCAGGGCCCACACTTGTGGGGTGTCTGGAGCTGGGGTCAGGGCCCGCACGGGTTGGGCCCCTAGAGCTGGGGTCAGGGCCTGCACTTGTGGGGCCCCTGGAGCTGGGGTCAGGGCCCGCACGGGTGGGACCCCTGGAGCTGGGGTCAGGTCCCGTATAGGTGGGGTCCCTGGAGCTGGGGTCAGGGCCCGCACAGGTTGGGCCCCCAGAGCTGGGGTCAGGGCCCCCAAGGTGGGTCCCGTGGAGCTGGAGTTAGGGCCAACACGGTTGGGCCCCTGGACCTGGGGTCAGGGTCCTCAGGGGTTAGGCCCCTGGAGCTGGGGTCAGGGCCAGCACGGATGGGGCCCCTGGAGTTGGGGTCACGGACCGCACGGGTTGGGCCCCTGGAGCTGGGGTCAGGGCCCCAACGGGTTGGGCCCCTAGAGCTGGGGTAAGACCCCCCACGGGTTGGGGCCCTGGAACTGGGGTCAGGGTCCCCACGGGTTGGGCTCCTGGAGCTGGGGTTAGGAGCCACACGGGTTGGGCCCCTGGAGCTGGGGTCAAGGCCCGCACTGGTTGGTCTCCTGGAGCTGTGGTAAGGGCCCCAATTGGTTGGGGCCCTGGAGCTGGGGTCAGGGCCTGCACGGGATGGACCCCCAGAGCTGGGGTCTTGGCCCCCAAGATTGGGCCCCTGGAGCTGAGGTCATAGCCAACACGGGTGGGGCCCCTGGAGCTGGGGTCAGGGCCCGCACAGGTGGGACCCCTGGAGCTGGGGTCAGGTCCCGTATAGGTGGGGTCCCTGGAGCTGGGGTCAGGGCCCGCACAGGTTGGGCCTCCAGAGCTGGGGTCAGGGCCCCCAAGGTGGGTCCCGTGGAGCTGGGGTTAGGGCCAACATGGTTGGGCCCCTGGACCTGGGGTCAGGGTCCCCAGGGGTTAGGCCCCTGGAGCTGGGGTCAGGGCCAGCACGGATGGGGCCCCTGGAGTTGGGGTCACGGACTGCACGGGTTGGGCCCCTGGAGCTTGGGTCAGGGCCCCAACGGGTTGGAGCCCTGGAGCTGGGGTCAGGGCCCCCATGAGTTCGGCGCCTTGAGCTGGGGTAAGGGCCTCCATGGGCTTGGCACGTGGACCTCGGGTCAGGGCCCGCACAGGTTGGGCCCCTAGAGCTGGGGTCAGGGCCTGCACTTGTGGGGCCCCTGGAGCTGGGGTCAGGGCCCCCACGGGTTGGGCCCCTGGAGCTGGGGTCAGAACCTGCATGGGTGGGACCCCTGGAGCTGGAGTCAGGTCCTGTATAGGTGGGGTCCCTGGAGCTGGGGTCAGGGCCCCCATGGGTGGGGCCCCTGGAGCTGGGGTCAGAATCCGCACGGGTTGGGGCCCTGGAGCTGGGGTCAGGGACCCCACGGGTTGGGCCCCTGGAGTTGGGGTTGCGGCCTGCACGGGTCAGGCCCCTGGAGCTGGGGTCAGGGCCTCCACGGGTTTGTCCCCTGGAGCTGGGGTCAGAGCCGGCACGGGGTGGGTCCCTGGAGCGGATGTCAGGGCCCGCATGGGTTGGGCAGCTGGAGCTCGGGTCAGGTCCTGCACGGGTTGGGATTCTGGAGCGGATGTCAGGGCCCACATGGCTTGGGTCCCTGGAGCTGGGGTCAGAGCTCCCACGGGTTGAGCCCCTTGAGCATGGGTTAAGGCCACACGGGATGGGCCCCTGGAGCTGGGGTCCTTGCCCGCATGGACTGAGCCGCTGGTGCTTGGATGAAGGCACGCAAAGGCTGGGCCCCTGGAGCTAGGGTCCTTGCCCCCACGAGCTCAGCCGCTGGAGCTGGGGTCAGGGGCCGCACGGGCTGGGCCTTTGGACCTGGCTTCAGGGCCCTCAGGGGTTGGGCCCCTGGAGCTGAGGTCAGAGCCCCTACGGGCTGGGCCCCTGGAGCTGGGGTTAGGGCCCCCACGGATTGGGTCCTTGGAGCTGGGGTCGGGGCCCGCACAGGTGAGGCTCCAGGAGCTGGGGTCAGGACCCCCATGGGTGGGGCTCCTGTAGCTGGGGTCAGGGCCCACACGGTTGGGGCCCTTGGAGCTGGGGTCAGGGCCCACATGGTTTGGGCCCCTGGGGCAGGGGTCATGGCCCCCATGGGATGGGCCCCTGGAGCTGGGGTCAGAGCCCACACGGGTTGGGCCCCTGGAGCTGGGGTTAGGGCCCCGACGGGTCGGGCCCCTGGAGCTGGGGTCAGGGCCCGCACGGGTGGGGACCTTGGAGCTTAGGTCAGGGCCACGATTGGTAGGCCCCTGGAGATGGGGTGAGGGGCTCCACGGGTTGGGCCCCTGGAGGTGGGGTCAGTGCCCCCACGGGTTGGGCCCCTGGACCTGGGGTCAGGACCGCACGGATTGGGCCCCTGGAGCTGGTGTCATGGCCCCCACGGGTTGGGCCCCTGGAGCTGCGGTCAGGGCCCCCACGTGTGGGGCCCCTGAATCTGGGGTCAGAGCCCTCACGGTTGGGGCTCCTGTAGCTGTGGTCAGGGCCCGCACATGTGGGGCCCCTGGAGCTGGGGTCAGGGGACGCATGGGGTGTGGTCCTGGAGCTGTGGTCAGGGCCCCCACGGGGTGGGCCCCTAGAGCTGGGATCAGAGCCTCGACGGGTTGGCCCCCTGCAGCTGGTGTCAGGGCCAGTACGGATTGGGTCCCTTGAGTTGGGGTCAGGGTCGCCAGGGGTGTGGCCCCTGGAGCTGGGGTCAGGGCCCGCACTTTTGGGCCACTTTAGCTGGGTTCAGGCCCCACATGGGTTAGGCCCCTGGAGCTGGGGTCAGGCCCCCACCGGGTTGGGCTCCTGGAGCTGGGGTCAGGGTCCCACCGGGTTGGGCCCTTGGAGAAGGGGTCAGGGCCTGCATGGGCTGGACCCTAGCAGCTTGAGTCAGGGATGCACGGGTTAGGCCCCTGAAGCTGGGGCCAGGGCACACACGGGTGGGGCCCCTGGAGCTGTGGTTAGGGCCCCCACGAGTTAGATCCCTGGAGCTGGGGTCAGGGCTCCCTCGGGTTCGGCCCCTGGAAATGGGGTTAGAGCACGAACGGGTTTGGCCCCTGGATCTGGGATAAGGGGACGCACGGGTTGGACCTCTGGAGATGGGGTCAGGGCCCCCACGGGTTGGGCCCCTGGAGCTAGGGTCAGGGCCCCCACGAGTTGGACCCCTGGAACTGGTGTCACGGGACGCACGGGTTGGGCCCCTGAAGCTCAGGTCAGGGCCACCATGGGTGGGACTCCTGGAGCTGGGGTCAGGGCCCCCACGGGTGGGGCTCTTGTAACTGGGGTCAGGGCCCGCATGGGTGGGGCCCCTGGTTCTGGGGTCAGGGTCTCCACGGGTGGGGCCCCTGGAGCTGGGGTGAGGGCCCCCACGGGTTGAACCCCTGGAGCTGGGGTTAGGGCCCCCACGGGTTTGGCCCCTTGAGCCGGGTTCAGGGCCCCACCGGGTTTGGCCCCTGGAGCTGGAGTCAGGCCCCGCACGGGTTGGGCCCCTGGAGCTGGGGTCAGAACCCCAGGGGTTGGGCCCCTGGAGCTGGGGTCTTTGCCCCCACAGGCTGAGCCGTTGGAGCTGGGGTCAGGGCCCGCATGGGCTGGGCCCTTGGAGCTGGGGTCAGGGCCGGCACGGGTTGTGTCCTAGGAGCTGTGGTCAGGGTCCGCATGTGTTGCACCCCGGGAGATTAGGTCAGGGCGACCACGGGTGGGGCCCTTAAAGCTGGGGTCGTGGTCCGCACAGGTGGGGCTCCTGGAGCTGGGGTCAGGGCTACCATGGGTGGGGCCCCTTGAGATGGGGTGATGACCCCCACGGGTTGGACCCCTGGAGCTGGGGTTAGGGCCCCCACGGGTTTGGCCCCTTGAGCCGGGTTCAGGGCCCCACCGGGTTGGGCCCCTGGAGCTCGGGTCAGGGCCCCACGGGTTTGGCCCCTTGAGCTGGGGTCAGGGCCCCAACGCGTTTGGCCCCTTGAGCTGGGGTCAGGGTCCGCACGGGGTGGGTCCCTAGAGCTGCGGTCAGGGTCCCCACGGGTTGGGCCCCTGGAGCTAGGGTCAGATCCTGCACGGGTTGGAACCCTGGAGCGGATGTCAGGGCCCGCATGGGTGGGGTAGCTGGAGCTGGGGTCAGGTCCCCCACGGGTGGGGCTCCTGTAGCTGGGGTTAGGGCTCGCACGATTGGGGCCCCTGGAGCTGGGGTCAGGGCTACCATGGGTGGGGCCCCTTGAGATGGGGTGATGACCCCCACGGGTTGGGCCCCTGGAGCTTGGGTCAGGGCCCCCACGGGCTCAGCCCCTGGAGCTGGGTTCTGGCCCCCACCGGTTGGGCCCCTGGAGCTTGGGTCAAGGCCCGCACGGCCTGGGCCATTGGAGATCGGGTCCTTGCCCCCACGGGCTCAGCTGCTGGTGCTGGGGTCAGGGCCTGCACGGGCTGGGCCCCTGGAGCTTGGGTCAAGGCCCGCACGGCCTGGGCCATTGGAGATCGGGTCCTTGCCCCCATGGGCTCAGCTGCTGGTGCTGGGGTCAGGGCCTGCACGGGCTGGGCCCCTGGAGCTGTGGTCAAGGCCCGCACAGGTTGGGCCCCTGGAGTCAGGGTCAGGACTCGTACGGGTTTGGCCCCTGGAGATGGGGTCAAGGTCACACCGGGTTGGGTCCGTGGAGCTGGGGTCAGGGCCCGCACGGGTTTGGCACCTGGAGCTGGGGTCAGGGCCCCGATGGGTTAGGGCCCTGGAGCTGGGGTCAGGGCTCCCACAGGTTGGGGCCCTGGAGCTTGGGTCAAGGCCACACGGGATGGGCCCCTGGAGCGGGGGTCACGGCCCCGAAGATTTGGGCCCTTGGAGATGGGGTCCTTGCCCCCACGGGCTAAGCCGCTGGAGCTTGGGTCAAGGCCCGCATGGGCTTGGCCTCTGGAGCTGGGGTTGGGGACCGCACTGGTGGGGCCCCTGGAGCTGGGGTTGGGGTCCGCACAGGTGGGGCTCCTGGAGGTGGGGTCAGGGCCCCCACGTGTGGGGCTCCTGTAGCTGGGTTTAGGGCCCCCATGGGTGGGGTTGCTGTAGCTGTGGTCAGCTGGGCTGGGCCTCTGGAGCTGGAGTTGGTTCTCCCAGGGGATTGGCCCCTGGAGCTGGGGTTGGTTCTCCCAGGGGTTGGGCCTAGGGCTACGGTTGGGGCCCCCAGGGGTTGGGCCCCTGGAACTGGGACTGGGGCCCCCAGGGGTTGGGCCCCTGGAGCTACGGTTTGGACCCCCAGGGGTTTGGCCCCTGGAGCTACGGTTGGGGCCCCCAGGGATTAGGCCCCTGGAGCTACGGTTGGAGCCCCAAGGGCTTGGGCCCCTGGAGCTACGGTTGGGGCTTCCAGGGGATAGGCCCCTGGAGCTGGGGTTGGGGCCCGCAGGGGTTGGGCCCCTGGAGCTACGGTTAGGGCCCCGAGGGGTTGGGCCGCTGAAGCTGGGGTTGGGGCCCCCAGAGGTTGGGCCCCTGGAGCTACGGCTGGGACCCCCAGGGGTTGGGCCCCTGGAGCAAGGGTTCGGGCCCCAAGGGGTTGGGCCGCTGGAGCTCGGGTTGGGGCCCCCTAGGGGTTGGGCCCCTGGAGCTGGGGTTGAGGACCTCAGGGGTTGGGGCCCTGGAGCTGGGTTTTGGGTCCCCAGGGGTTGGGTCCCTGGAGTTGGGGTTGGGAACCACAAGAGGGTGGGCCCCTAGAGCTACTGTCGTGGCCCCCAGAGGTTGTGCCCCTGGAGCTCGGGTTGGGGCCCCCTAGGGGTTGGGCCCCTGGAGCTGGGGTTGAGGACCTCAGGGGCTGGGGCCCTGGAGCTACGGTTGGGGCCCCCAAGGGTTGAGCCCCTGGAGCTGGGGTTGTCACACCCAGGGGTTGGACCCCTGGAGTTGGGGTAGGGGCCCCCAAGGGGTTGGGTCCCTGGAGTTGGGGTTGGGAACCACAAGAGGGTGGGCCCCTAGAGCTACGGTCGTGGCCCCCAGAGGTTGTGCCCCTGGAGCTGGGTTTGGGGCTCCCAGAGGTTGGGCTCTTGGAGCTGGTGTTGAGGGCCCCAGGGGTTGGGCCCAGAGTGCTACGGGTGGGGCCCCCAGGGGTTGGGCCCCTGGAGCTACAGTTGGGGCTCCCAGGGATTGGACCCATGTAGCTGGGGTTGAGGGCCCCAGCGGTTGGGCCCCTGGAGCTGGGGTTGGCCCCCCAGGGGCTGGGCCCCTGGAGCTACGGTTGGGGCCCCAGGGGTTGGGCTCCGGGGGCTGGGGTTCGGACCCCCAGGGGTTCGGCCTCCGGAGTGTGGGTTGGGGCCCCTAGGGCTTGGGCCCCGGGCGATGGGGTTGAGGCTCCAGGGGTTGGGCCCCTGGAGCTGGGGTTGGGCCCCCCAGGGGTTGGGCCCCTGGAGATGGGGTTGAGGGCCCCAGGGGTTGGGCTCCTGGAGCTGGAGTTGGGGCCCCCAGGATTTGGGCCTCTGGAATTACGGTTGGGGCCCCCAGGGGTTGGGCTCCTGGAGCTCGGACTGCGTCCCCAGGGGTTGCGCCCCCTAGAGCTGGGATTGGGGCCCCCAGGGGTTGGCCCCTGGAGCTGGGGTTTAGAGGCCCAGGGGTTGGGTTCCTGGAACTGGGGTTGGGGCCCCCAGGGGTTGGGCCCCTGGAGTTGGGGTTGAGGGCCCCAGGGGTTGGGCCCCTGTAGCTACGGTTGGGGCCCCCAGGGGTTGGGCCCCTGGACCTGGGGTTGGGGCTCCCAGATATTGGGCCCCTGGAGCTACGGTTGAGGCCCCCAGGGGTTGAGCTCCTGGAGCTAGGGTTGGGGCCCCCAGGGGTTGAGACCCTGGAACTGGGTTTGAGGGCACCAGGGGTTGGGCCACTGGAGTTGTGGTTGAGGGCCCCGGGGGTTGGGCCCCTGGAACTACGGTTGAGGCCCCCAGGGGTTGGACCCCTGGAGCTACGGTTGGAGCACCCAGGGATTGGGCCCCTGGAGCTGGGGTTGGAGTCCCCAGGGGTTGGGCCCCTGGAGCTGAGGTTGAGGGACTCAGGGATTGGGGCCCTGGAGCTGGGGTTTGGGCACCCAGGGTTTGGGCCCCTAGAGCTGCAGTTGGGGCCCACAGGGGTTGGGCCCCTGGAGCTGGGGTTGTCGCACCCAGGGGTTGGGCCCCTGGAGCTGGGGTTGAGGGTCCCAGGGGTTGGGCCCCTGAAGATATGGGTGGTGCCCCCAGGGGTTGGGACCCTGGAGCTGGGGTTGTGGCCCCAAGGGGTTGGGCCCCTGGAGCTACGGTAAAGGCCCCCAGGGGCTGGTCCCCTGGAGCTACGGTTGGGGAACCCAGGGGCTGAGCCCCTTGAGCCTAGGCTGAGGCCAACAGTGGTTGGGCCCCTGGAGCTAGGGTTGGGACCCCCAGAGTTTGGGCCCCTGGAGCTACAGTTAGGGCCCCCAGCGGATGGACTCCTGGAGCTAGGGTTGAGGGTCCCAGGAGTTGGGACCCAGGAGCTGGGCTTGGGGCACCCAGGGGTTGGGCCCCTGGAGCTAGGCTTAAGGCCCCCAGGGGTAGGGCCCATGAAGCTGGGGTTGGGGCACCCAGGGGTTGGGCCTCTGGAGTTGGGTTAGGGGCCCCCAGGTGTTGGGCCCCTGGAGCTGAGGTTGAGGGCCCTAGGGGTTCGGCCCCTGGAGCTGGGGTTGGTGCCGCCAAGGGCTGAGCCCCTGGAGCTTGGGATGGAGCCCCCAGGGGTTGGAACCCATGAGCTACGATTGGGGCTCCCAGGGGTTGGGCCCCTGGAGCTGGAGTTGGGGCCCCCTGGGGTTGGGATCATGGAGCTACGATGGGGCTCCCAGGGGTTGGGCCCCTGTAGCTGTGGTTGAGGGCCCCAGGGGCTGGGCCCCTGGAGCTGGGGTTGGGGCCCCTAGGGATTGTGCCCCTGGAGCTGGGACTGGGGACCGCAGGGGTTGGGCCCCTGGAGCTACTGTTGGGGTCCCCAAGGGTTGGGCCCCTGGAGCTGGGGATGAGGGTCCCAGCGGTTGAGCCCCTGGAGCTATGGTTGTGGCCCCCAGGGTTTGGGCCCTTGGAGCTGGGACTGGGGCCCCCAGGGGTTGCGCCCCTGGAGCTGCGATTGGAGCCCCCAGCGGTTGGGTCCCTGGAGCTGGGGTTCGGGCTCCCAGGGTTTGGGCCCCTGGAGCTGGGGTTGAGGGCCCCAGGGTTTGGGCCCTGGAACTACGGTTGGGGCCCCCAGGGGTTTGGCCCCTTGAGCTACGGTTGGGGCTCCCAGGGGTTGAGTCCCATTAGCTGGGTTTGAGGCTCCCAGGGGTTGGGCCCCTGGAGCTGGGGATGGGGCCCCAAGGGGTTGGGCCCTTGGAGCTATGGTTGGGGCCCCTGGAGCTGGAGTTTGGGCCCCCAGGGGTTGGGCCCCTGGAGCTACGGTTGGGGCCCCCAGGGGTTGAGCCCCTGGAGCTGGGGTTTGGGTTCCCAGGGGTTAGGCCCCTGGAGCTACAGTTGGGGACTCCAGGGGTTGGGCCCCTGGAGCTGGGGTTGGGGCCCTCAGGGGTTGGGCCCCTGGAGGTGGGGTTGAGGGCTCCAGGGTTTGGACCCCTGGAGCTGGGATTGGGGTCCCCAGGAGTTGGGCCCCTGGTGCTACGGTTTGGGGCCCTCAGGGGTGTGGCCCCTGGAGCTGGGGTTGGGTCCCCAGAGGTTGGGCTCCTGGAGCTGGGGTTTAGGGCCCCAGGGATTGGGCCCCTGGAGCTGGGGTTGGGGCTCCCAGGGGTTTGGCCCCTGGAGCTGGGGTTGGGGCCCCCAGGGGTTTGGCCCCTGGAACTACGGTTGGGGCTCCCAAGGGTTGGGCCCCTGGAGCTAGGGTTCGGGCCCCCAGAGGTTGGGCCCCTGGAGCAAGGGTTGGGGCCCACAGTGGTTGGGCCCCTGGAGCTGGGGCTAAGGGCCCCAGGGGTTGGGCCCCTGGAGCTGGGGTTTAGGCCCCCAGGTGTTGGGCCCCTGGTGCTATGGTTTGGGGACCCCAGGGGTTGGGACCCCTGGAGATGGGGACGGGACCCACAGGGGTTGGCCCCTGTAGCTGGGGTTGGTGTCCAGAGGGGTTGGGTCCCTGGAGCTGGGGTTCAGGGCGCAAGAGGTTGGGCCCCTGGAGCTAGGGTTGGGGCCGACAGGGGTTGGGCCCCTGGAGCTACGGTTGGGCTCCCAGGGGTTTGGCACCTGGTGCTGAGGTTCGGGCCCCCAGAGTTTGGGCCCATGGAGCTAGGGCTGGGGAACCTAGGGGTGGTGCCCATGGAACTGGGGTTGAGGGCCGCAGGAGTTGGACCACTGGAGCTTGAGTTTGGGCCCCCAGGTGTTGGGCCCCTGGCGCTACGGTTTGGGCCCCCAGGGGTTGGGCCCGTGGAGCTGGGGTTGAGGGCCCCAGAGGTTTGGCTCCTGGAGCTGGGGTTCGGGCCCCCAGGGGTTGGGACCCTGGAGCTGGGTTTGAGGGTCCTAGGGTTTAGGCCCCTGAAGCTACGGTTGGGGTCCCCAGGGGTTGGGTCCCTGAAGCTGGGGTTTAGGGCCCGAGCGGTTGGGCCTCTGGAGCTGGGGTTGCGGCCCCCAGGGGTTGGGCCCTTGGAGCTGCGGTTTGGGGGCCCCAGGGGTTGGGTCCCTGGAGCTGGGGTTGGGGCCCCCAGGTGTTGGGCCCCTGGAGCTGAGGTTGAGGGCCCTAGGGGTTCGGCCCCTGGAGCTGGGGTTGGTGCCGCCAAGGGCTGAGCCCCTGGAGCTTGGGATGGAGCCCCCAGGGGTTGGGACCCATGAGCTAAGATTGGGTCTCCCAGGGGTTGGGCCCCTGGAGCTGGAGTTGGGGCCCCCTGGGGTTGGGATCATGGAGCTACGATGGGGCTCCCAGGGGTTGGGCCCCTGTAGCTGTGGTTGAGGGCCCCAGGGGCTGGGCCCCTGGAGCTGGGGTTGGGGCCCCTAGGGATTGTGCCCCTGGAGCTGGGACTGGGGACCGCAGGGGTTGGGCCCCTGGAGCTACTGTTGGGGTCCCCAAGGGTTGGGCCCCTGGAGCTGGGGATGAGGGTCCCAGCGGTTGAGCCCCTGGAGCTATGGTTGTGGCCCCCAGGGTTTGGGCCCTTGGAGCTGGGACTGGGGCCCCCAGGGGTTGCGCCCCTGGAGCTGCGATTGGAGCCCCCAGCGGTTGGGTCCCTGGAGCTGGGGTTCGGGCTCCCAGGGTTTGGGCCCCTGGAGCTGGGGTTGAGGGCCCCAGGGTTTGGGCCCTGGAACTACGGTTGGGGCCCCCAGGGGTTTGGCCCCTTGAGCTACGGTTTGGGGCTCCAGGGTTGAGTCCCATTAGCTGGGTTTGAGGCTCCCAGGGGTTGGGCCCCTGGAGCTGGGGATGGGGCCCCAAGGGGTTGGGCCCTTGGAGCTATGGTTGGGGCCCCTGGAGCTGGAGTTTGGGCCCCCAGGGGTTGGGCCCCTGGAGCTACGGTTGGGGCCCCAGGGGTTGAACCCCTGGAGCTGGGGTTTGGGTTCCCAGGGGTTAGGCCCCTGGAGCTACAGTTGGGGACTCCAGGGGTTGGGCCCCTGGAGCTGGGGTTGGGGCCCTCAGGGGTTGGGCCCCTGGAGGTGGGGTTGAGGGCTCCAGGGTTTGGACCCCTGGAGCTGGGATTGGGGTCCCCAGGAGTTGGGCCCCTGGTGCTACGGTTTGGGGCCCTCAGGGGTGTGGCCCCTGGAGCTGGGGTTGGGTCCCCAGAGGTTGGGCTCCTGGAGCTGGGGTTTAGGGCCCCAGGGATTGGGCCCCTGGAGCTGGGGTTGGGGCCCCCAGGGGTTTGGCCCCTGGAGCTGGGGTTGGGGCCCCAGGGGTTTGGCCCCTGGAACTACGGTTGGGGCTCCCAAGGGTTGGGCCCCTGGAGCTAGGGTTCGGGCCCCCAGAGGTTGGGCCCCTGGAGCAAGGGTTGGGGCCCACAGTGGTTGGGCCCCTGGAGCTGGGGCTAAGGGCCCCAGGGGTTGGGCCCCTGGAGCTGGGGTTTAGGCCCCCAGGTGTTGGGCCCCTGGTGCTATGGTTTGGGGACCCCAGGGGTTGGGCCCCTGTAGCTGGGGTTGGTGTCCAGAGGGGTTGGGTCCCTGGAGCTGGGGTTCAGGGCGCAAGAGGTTGGGCCCCTGGAGCTAGGGTTGGGGCCGACAGGGGTTGGGCCCCTGGAGCTACGGTTGGGCTCCCAGGGGTTTGGCACCTGGTGCTGAGGTTCGGGCCCCCAGAGTTTGGGCCCATGGAGCTAGGGCTGGGGAACCTAGGGGTGGTGCCCATGGAACTGGGGTTGAGGGCCGCAGGAGTTGGACCACTGGAGCTTGAGTTTGGGCCCCCAGGTGTTGGGCCCCTGGCGCTACGGTTTGGGCCCCCAGGGGTTGGGCCCGTGGAGCTGGGGTTGAGGGCCCCAGAGGTTTGGCTCCTGGAGCTGGGGTCGGGCCCCCAGGGGTTGGGACCCTGGAGCTGGGTTTGAGGGTCCTAGGGTTTAGGCCCCTGAAGCTACGGTTGGGGTCCCCAGGGGTTGGGTCCCTGAAGCTGGGGTTTAGGGCCCGAGCGGTTGGGCCTCTGGAGCTGGGGTTACGGGCCCCAGGGGTTGGGCCCTTGGAGCTGCGGTTTGGGGGCCCCAGGGGTTGGGTCCCTGGAGCTGGGGTTGGGGCCCCCAGGGGTTGGTCCCCTGTAGCTACGGTTGGGGCCCCCCGGGGTTTGGCCCCTGGAGCTGGGTTTGGGTCTCTAGGGGTTGGGCCCCTGGAGATACGGTTGGGGCTCCGAAGGGTTGGGTACCTAGAGGGTTCTAGCTGTCAGAGGTTGGGCCCCTGGAGCTAGGGTTGGGACACACAGGGGCTGGGCCCCTGGAGCTGGGGTTGAGGGCCCCAGGGGTTGGGCCCCTGGAACTGGGGTTTGGGCCCCCAGGGGTTGGGCCCCTGGCTCTACGGTTTGGGCCCCAGTGGTTGGGCCCCTGGCGCTACGGTTGGGGCCCCCACGGATTGGGCTCCTGGAGCTGCGGTTGAGGGACCCAGGGGTTGGGCCTCCAGAGCTACGGTTGGGGCTCACAGGGCTTTGGCCCCGGGAGCTGCGGGTCTGTCCCCCAGGGGATTGGCCCGTGGAGCTGGAGTTGAGGGCCCCAGGGGTTGGGTCCCTGGAGCTATGGTTATGGCCCCCAGGGATTGGGCACCTGGAGTTGGAGTTGAGAGCCCCAGGGTTTGGGCCCCTGGAGCTACGGTTGTAGCCCCCAGGTGTTTGGGCCCCTGGAGCTGGGGTTGGGGCCCCCAAGGGTTGGCCCCTGGAGCTGGCGTTGAGGGCCCCAGGGGTCGGGCCCCTGGAGCTACGGTTGGGGCCCCCAGGGGTTGGGCCCCTGGAGCTGGGGTTGTTGCCCCCGGCTTTGGGCTGCTGGAGCTATGGAAGGGGCCCCTAGGGGTTGGGCTCCTGGAGCTGGGACTGGGACCACCAGGGGTTTGGTCCCTGGAGCTGGCGTTGGGGTACCCAGGGGCTGGGCCCCTTTAGCTGGGGTTCGGGCCCCCAGGGTGTGGGCCCGTGGAGCCATGGTTGGGGCCCCCAGGGGTTGGGCCCCTGGAGCTCTGGTTGGGGCTCCTAGAGGTTGGGCCCCTGGAGCTAGGGTTCAGGCCCCAGAGGTTGAGCCACTGGAGCTGGGGTTGGGGCCCCCAGGGGTTGGGCCCCTGGAGCTGGGGTTGAGGGCCCCAGGGTTTGGGCCCCTGGAGCTACATTTGGGACTCCCAGGGTTTGGGCCCCTGGAGCTGGGGTTGGGGCCCCCAGGGCTTGGGATCCTGGAGCTATGGTTGGGGCCCCCAGGGATTGGGTTCCTGAGCTGGGACTGGGACCCCTAGGGGTTTGGTCCCTGGAGCTGGGGTTGGGATACCCAGGGGTTGGGCCACTGGAGCTACGGTTCGGGCCCCAGGGGTTGGTCCCCTAGAGCTAGGGTTGTGGGTCCCAGAGGCTGGGCCCCTGGAGCTGGGGTTGGGGCCCCCAGGGTTTGGGCCCGTTGAGCCACGGTTGGGGCCCCCAGTGGTTCGGCCTCTGGAACTGGGGTTGGGGCCCCCATGGGATGGGACCCTGGAGCTATGGTTGGGGATCCCAGGGGTTGGGCCCCTGGAGCTAGGGTTCAGGCCCCCAGAGGTTGGGCCCCTGGAGCTGGGGTTGAGGTCCCCAGGGGTTGGGCCCTGGAGCTGGGGTTTGGGCCCCCAGGGGTTGGGCCCCTGGCGCTACGGTTTGTGCCCCAGGGGTTGGGCCCCTGGCGCTATGGTTTGGGCCGCCAGGGTTTGGGCCCCTGGAGCTACGGTTGGGGCCCCCAGGGGTTGGGCCCTGGAGCTCGGGTTGTGGCCCCCAGGGCTTGGGCCTCTGGAGCTATGGTTGGGGCCGCCAGGGGTTTGGCCCCAAGAGCTGGGATTGGGGCCCCCAGGGCTTGGGCCCCAGGAGCTGGGGTTGAGGGCCCAAGGGGTTGGACTTCTGCTGCTGGGGTTGGGGCCCCAAGGGCTTGGACCCTAGAGCTACGGTTGGGGCTTCAGAGGTTGGGCCCCTGGTGCTGGGGTTGGGGCCCCCAGAGGTTGGGATCTTAGAGCTACGGTTGGGGCTCCAGGGGTTGGGCCCCTATTGATGGGGTTGGGGTCCCCAGAGATTGGGCCCCGGGAGCTGGGGTTGGGGCCTCCAGGGGTTGGGCCCCTGGAGCTGGGGTTGAGGGCCCCAGGGTTTGGGCCCGTGGAGCTGGGTTTGGGGTCCCAAGGGGTTGGGCCTCCGGAGCTACGGTTGGGGCCCCCAGGGGTTGGGCCCCTGGAGCTGCGGTTTGGGCCCCCAGTGGATGGGCCCTTGCAGCTGGAGTTGAGGGCCCCAGGGATTGGGCCCCTGGAGCTGGAGTTGAGGGTCCTAGGGGTTGGGCCCCTGGAGTTACAGTTGGGGCTCCTGGGGTTTGGGCCCCTGGAGCTGGGGTTGAGAGCCCCAGGGTTGGGCCCCTGGTGCTGGGGTTCGGGCCCTCAGGGATTGGGCCCCTGGAGCTACAGTTTGGGGCCCCCAAGGGTTGGGCCTCCGGAGCTCGGGTTGGGGCGTCCAGGGGTTGGGCCCCTGGAACTGGGGTTGTGGTACCCAGGGGTTGGGCCCCTGGAGCTGGGATTGAGGGCCCTAGGGGTTAGGCCCCTGGTGCTACGGTTTGGGCCCCCAGGGGTTGGGCCCCTGGAGCTGGGGTTGGGGTACCCAGGAGTTGGGCCCCTGGAGCTGGGGTTTGGGCCCTCAGGGGTTCAGTCGCTGGCGCTACAGTTTGGGCCCCCAGGGGTTGGGCGCCTGGGGCTGGGGTTGAGGGCCCCAGGGGTTAGGCCCCTGGAGCTGGGGTTTGGGCCCCCAGGGGTTAGGCACCTAGAGCTGGGGTTTGGACCCCCAGGGGTTGGGACCCTGGAGTTGGGGTTGAGGGCCCCAGGGGTTAGACCCTGGAGCTGGGGTTTTGGCCCCCAGGGGTTGGGCACCTGGAGCTGGGGTTGGGCTCCCAGGGGTTAGGTACCTAGAGCTGGGATTTGGGCCCCCAGGGGTTGGGCCCCTAGAGCTGGGGTTGGGGCCCCTAGGGGTTGGGTCCCTGGAGCTATGGTTTGGGGCCCCCAGGGGTTTGGCAGCTGGAGCTGGGGTTGGGCTCCCGAGGGAATGGGCCCCTTGGAGCTGGGGTTGAGGTCCCCAGGGGTTAGGCCCCTGGAACTGGGGTTGGGGACCCCAGGGGTTGGACCACTGGAGCTGGGGTTGGGGCCCCCAGGGCTTGGGGCCCTGCAGCTACGGTTGGGGCCCCCAGGGATTGGGCCCCTGGAGCTAGCGTTGAGGGTCCCAGGGATTGGGCCCCTGGAGCTACGGTTTCGGGCCCCCAGGGGTTGGGCAACAGGAGCTGGGGTTGGGGCGCCCAGGGGTTGGGCCCCTGTAGCTGGAGTTGGGGTACCCAGGGGTTGGGCCCCTGGAGCTGGGGTTGAGAGTCCTAGGTGTTAGGCCCCTAGAGCTGGGGTTGGAGCCCTAGAGCTCGGTTTGGGGCCCCTAGGGGTTGGGCCCCCGGAGTTATGGTTTGGTGCCCCCAGGGGTTGGGCCCCTGGAGCTGGGGTTGGGGACCCCAGGGGTTGAGCCCCGGAGCTGGGGTTGGGGTCCCGAGGGGTGGGCCCCTGTAGCTGGGTTTGAGGGCCCCAGGAATTAGGCGCCTGGAGCTGGGGATGTAGCCTCCAGGGGTTGGGCCCCTGGAGCTGGGGTTGGATTCCCCAGGGGTTGGGCCCCTGGAGCTGGGGTGGAGGGCCCCAGGGGTTGGGTTCCTGCAGCTGGGGTTTGGGCCGCCAGGGGTTGGGCGCCTAGAGCTGGGGTTGGGGCCCCTAGGGGTTGGGCCACTGGAGGTATGGTTGTGTCCCCCAGGGGTTGGGCCCCTGGTGCTGGGGTTGAGGGCCCCAGGGGTTGGGTTCCTGCAGCTGGGGTTCGGGCCGCCAGGAGTTCAGCCCCTGGCATTACGGTTTGGGCCCCGAGGAGTTGGGCCCCTGGAGCTGGAGTTGTGGCCCCCAGGGGTTGGGCCCCTGGAGCTGGGGTTGAAGGTCCCAGGGGTTGGGCCCCTGGAGCTGGGGTTTGGGCCCCCAGGATTTGGGCCCCTGGAGCTGGGGTTGAGGGCCAAAGGGTTTAGGCCCCTGGAGCTTGGGTTTGGGCCCCCAGGGATTGGGCCCCTAGAGCTGGGGTTGGGCCCCCTAGGGGTTGGGTCCCTGGATCTATAGTTTGGGGGCCCCAGGGGTTGGGCACCTGGAGCTGGGGTTGGGGCCCCAGCACCCAGGGGTTCTGCCCTGGAATGGGGTTAGTGCCTCAGGGGTTGGGCTCCTGGAGATACGGTTCGGGGACTGAGGGGTTTGGCCACTGGAGCTACGGTTAGGGGACCCAAGGTTGGGCCCCCTGACCTGGGGTTATGGGACCCAGGAGTTGGGCCCCTGGAGCTTGGGATAGGGCCCCCAGGGATTGGGCCCCTGGAGCTGGTGTTAGGGCACCGAGGGGTTGGACCCGTGGAGCTAGGGTTAGGGCCACCATGGGTTGGGCCCCTGGAGCTCCGGTTAGGGAACCCAGGGTTTGGGCCCCTGGAGCTGGGCTTAGGGCCTCCAGCTTTTGGGCGCCTGGAGCTGGGGTTAGGGCCCCCAGGGGTTGGGCCTTTGGAAGTCAGGTAAGGGTCCCAGAGGTTGGGCCCCCGGAGCTATGGTTAGAGGACCCAGGTGTTGGGCAACTGGAGCTGGGGTTAGGGGCCCCAGGGGTTGGGCCCCTGGAGCTGATGTTAGGGCACCGAGGGGTTGGGCCCCTGGAGCAGGAGTTAAGGGTCCCAGGGGTTGGGTCCCTGGAGCTGGAGATGGGGACCCAGGGGTTTGGCCCCTGGACCTATGGTTAGGGGACCCAAGGTTGGGCCCCTGGAGCTGGGGTTACGGGACCCAGGAGTTGGACCCCTGGAGCTTGGGTTAGGGCCCCGAGGGTTTGGTCCCCTTCAGGTGGGGTTAGGGAACCCAGAGGTTTAATCCCTGGAGCTGGGGTTAGGGCCCTCAGAGGTTGGGCCCCTGGAGGTACAGTTATGGGACCAGGGGTTCGGACCCTGGAGCTGGGGTTAGGGCCCCCAGAGGTTGGGCCCATGGAGCTAGGATTAGGGCCCCCCGGAGTTGGACCCCTGGAGCTCTGATTAGGGGACCCAGGGGTTGGGTCCCTGGAGCTGTGGTTAGGGCCCCCAGGGGTTCGGCCCCTGGAACTAGGGTAAGACCCCCAAGGGTTGGGCCCCTGGAGCTACGGTTAGAGGACCTAGGTGTTGGGCACCTGGAGCTGGGGTTAGGGGCCCCAGGGGTTGGGCCCCTGGAGCTGGGGTTAGGGCCCCCAGGGGTTGGGTCCCTGAGCTGGGGTTAGGGCCCCAAGGGTTTGGGTCCCTGGAGCTGGGGTTAGGGCCCCCAGGGGCTGGGCCCCTGGAGCTACGATTAGGGGTCCCAGGCTTTGGGCCCCTGGAGCTAGGGTTACGGCCCCCAGGGGTTGATTCCCTGGAGCTTGGTTTAGGGGACTCAGGGTTTGGGCCCCTGGAGCTGGGGTTAGGGCCCACAGGTGTTGGGCCCCTGGAGTTACGGTTAGGGGACCCTGGGGTTGGGCCTTTGGAAGTCAGGTAAGGGTCCCAGAGGTTGGGCCCCCGGAGCTATGGTTAGAGGACCCAGGTGTTGGGCAACTGGAGCTGGGGTTAGGGGCCCCAGGGGTTGGGCCCCTGGAGCTGGTGTTAGGGCACCGAGGGGTTGGGCCCCTGGAGCAGGAGTTAAGGGTCCCAGGGGTTGGGTCCCTGGAGCTGGGGATGGGGACCCAGGGGTTTGGCCCCTGGACCTATGGTTAGGGGACCCAAGGTTGGGCCCCTGGAGCTGGGGTTACGGGACCCAGGAGTTGGACCCCTGGAGCTTGGGTTAGGGCACCGAGGGGTTGGTCCCCTTCAGGTGGGGTTAGGGAACCCAGAGGTTTGATCCCTGGAGCTGGGGTTAGGGCCCTCAGAGGTTGGGCCCCTGGAGGTACAGTTATGGGACCAGGGGTTCGGACCCTGGAGCTGGGGTTAGGGCCCCCAGAGGTTGGGCCCATGGAGCTAGGATTAGGGCCCCCAGGAGTTGGACCCCTGGAGCTCCGATTAGGGGACCCAGGGGTTGGGTCCCTGGAGCTGTGGTTAGGGCCCCCAGGGGTTCGGCCCCTGGAACTAGGGTAAGACCCCCAAGGGTTGGGCCCCTGGAGCTACGGTTAGAGGACCTAGGTGTTGGGCACCTGGAGCTGGGGTTAGGGGCCCCAGGGGTTGGGCCCCTGGAGCTGGGGTTAGGGCCCCCAGGGGTTGGGTCCCTGAGCTGGGGTTAGGGCCCCAAGGGTTTGGGTCCCTGGAGCTGGGGTTAGGGCCCCCAGGGGCTGGGCCCCTGGAGCTACGATTAGAGGTCCCAGGCTTTGGGCCCCTGGAGCTAGGGTTACGGCCCCCAGGGGTTGATTCCCTGGAGCTTGGTTTAGGGGACTCAGGGTTTGGGCCCCTGGAGCTGGGGTTAGGGCCCACAGGTGTTGGGCCCCTGGAGTTACGGTTAGGGGACCCTGGGGTTAGACCCCTGTAGCTGGGGTTATGGCACCCAGGGGTTGGGCCCCTGGAGCTGGGGTAGAGTACCCAGGGGTTGGGTCCTTGGAGCTGGGGTTCGGACCCCCAGGGTTTGGGCCCCTGGCACTAGGGTTAGGGTCCCCAGGTGTTGGGCACCTGGAGCTACGGTTAGGGAACTGAGGGGTTGGGCCCCTGGAGCTGGGATTAGTGCTCCCAGGGGTTGGGCTCCTGGAGCTTGGGTTAGTGGACCCAGGGGTTGGGCCCCTGGAGCGGGGATTAGGGCCTCGAGGGGTTCGGCCCCTGGAGCTGGGGTTAAGGGACCCAGGAGTTGGGCCCCTGGAGCTGGGGTTTGGGCCCCCAGGGGTTGGGACCCTGGAGCTACGGGTAGGGCCTCCAGGGGTTGGGCCGTTGGAGATGGGGTTAGGGCCCCCAGGGTTTGGGCCCATGAGCTTGAGTCAGTGGACCCAGGGGTTGGCCCCTGGAGCTACGGTTAGGGGACCCAAGGTTGGGCCCCCTGACCTGGGGTTATGGGACCCAGGAGTTGGGCCCCTGGAGCTTGGGATAGGGCCCCCAGGGATTGGGCCCCTGGAGTTACTGTTAGGGGACCCAGGGGTTCGGACCCCGGAGCTGGGGTTTGGGCCCCCAAGAGTTGTGTCCCTGGACCTGGGGTTAGGGGACCCAGGGGTTCGGCCCCTGGAGCTAAAGTTAGGGGACCCAGGGGTTGGGACCCTGGAGCTGGGGCTAGGGCCCCCAGGGGTTGGGCCCGTGGAGTTGGGCTCCAGGGGTTGGGCCCCTGGAGCTCCGGTTAGGGGACCCAGGGGTTGGGCCCCTGGAGCTGGGCTTCGGGCCTCCAGCTTTTGGGCCCCTGGAGCTGGGGTTAGGGCCCCCAGGGGTTGGGCCTTTGGAAGCGGGTAAGGGTCCCAGAGGTTGGGCCCCCGGAGCTACGGTTAGAGGACCCAGGTGTTGGGCAACTGGAGATGGGGTTAGGGGCCCCAGGGGTTGGGCCCCTGGAGCTGGTGTTAGGGCACCCAGGGGTTGGGCCCCTGGAGTAGGAGTTAAGGGTCCCAGGGGTTGGGTCCCTGGAGCTGGGGATGGGGACCCAGGGGTTGGGCCCCTGGACCTATGGTAAGGGGACCCAAGATTGGGCCCCTGGACATGGGGATACAGGACCCAGGAGTTGGAGCTTGGTTTAGGGCCCCGAGGGATTGGTCCCCTTCAGGTGGGGTTAGGGAACCCAGAGGTTTGGCCCCTGGAGCTGGGGTTAGGGCCCTCAGAGTTTGGGCCCCTGGAGGTACAGTTATGGGACCAGGGGTTCGGACTCTGGAGCTGGGGTTAGGGCCCCCAGAGGTTGGGCCCATGGAGCTAGGGTTAGGGCCCCCCGGAGTTGGGCCCCTGGACCTCCGTTTAGGGGACCCAGGGGTTGGGCCCCTGGAGTTGTGGTTAGGGCCCCCAGGGGTTCGGCCCCTGGCACTAGGGTAAGACCCCCAAGGGTTAGGCCCCTGGAGCTACGGTTAGAGGACCTAGGTTTTGGGCACCTGGAGCTGGGATTAGGGGCCCCAGGGGTTGGGCCCCTGGAGCTGGGGTTAGGGCCCCCAGGGTTTGAGCCCCTGGAGTTCGGGTTAGGGCCCCCAGGGGCTGGGCCCCTGTAGCTAAGGTTAGGGGTCCCAGGCTTTGGGCCCCTGGAGCTAGGGTTACGGCCCGCAGGGGTTGATCCCCTGGAGCTGGGTTTAGGGGACTCAGGGTTTGGGTCCCTGGAGCTGGGGTTAGGGCCCCCAGGTGTTGGGCCCCTGGAGCTACGGTTATGGGACCCAGGGGTTAGACCCCTGTAGCTGTGGTTATGGCACCCAGGGTTTGGGCCCCTGGCACTAGGGTTAGGGCCCCCAGGTGTTGGGCCCCTGGAGCTACGGTTAGGGAACCGAAGGGTTGAGCCCCTGGAGCTGGGATTAGTGCTCCCAGGGTTTGGGCTCCTGGAGCTTCGGTTAGTAGACCCAGGGGTTGGGCCCCTGGAGCGGGGGTTAGGCCCCCAGAGGTTGGGCCCCTGGAGCTACGGTTAGGGTCCCAGGGGTTGGGCCCCTGTAGCTGGGGTTATGGCCCCCAGGGGTTGGGCCCCTGGAGCTGGGGTTAAGGGACCCAGGGGTTGGGCCCCTGGAGCTGGGGTTTGGGCCCCCAGGGGTTGGGACCCTGGAGCTAAGGGTAGGGCCTCCAGGGGTTGGGCCGTTGGAGATGGGGTTAGGGCCCCCAAGAGCTGGGCCCATGAGTTTGGGTTAGTGGACCCAGGGGTTGGGCTCTGGAGCTACGGTTAGGGGACCCAGGTGTTGGTCCCCTGGAGCTGGGGTTAGGGCCCCCAGGGAATGAGCCCCTGAAGCTGGGGTTAGGGGCCCCAGGGGTTGAGCCCCTGGGGCTTGGGCGAATGGCCCCCAGGGGTTGGGCCCCTGGAGCTGGGGTTAGGGCCACCAGGGGCTGGGCCCCTGGAGGTACGGTTAGGGGACCCAGGCATTGGGCCCCTGGAGCTGGGGTTTGGGCCCCCAGGTGTTGGGCCCCTGGAGCTGGGGTTAGGGGACCCAGGGGTTGGGCCCCTGGAGCTAGAGTTAGGGGACCCAGGGCTTGGGCCCCTGGAGCTGGGCTTAGGGCCACCAGGGGCTGGGCCCCTGGAGCTACGGTTAGGGGACCCAGGCATTGGGCCCCTGGAGCTGGGGTTTGGGCCCCCAGGGGTTGGGCCCCTGGAGCTGGGGTTAGGGGACCCAGGTGTTGGGCCCCTGGAGCTGGGGTTAGGGGACCCAGGGGTTGGGCCCCTGGAGCTAGAGTTAGGGGACCCAGGGCTTGGGCCCCTGGAGCTGGGGTTAGGGCCCCCAGGGGCTGGGCCCCTGGAGCTACGGTTAGGGGACCCAGGCATTGGGCCCCTGGAGCTGGGGTTTGGGCCCCCAGGGGTTGGGCCCCTGGAGCTGGGGTTAGGGGACCCAGGGGTTGGGCCCCTGGAGCTAGAGTTAGGGGACCCAGGGGTTGGGCCCCTGGAGCTGGGGTTGGGCCCCCAGAGATTGGGCCCGTGGAGGTAGGGTTATGGCCCCAGGGGTTGGGCCCCTGGAGCGGGAATTAGGCCCCCAGGGGTTGGGCTCCTTGAGCTACGGTTAGGGTCCCAGGGGCTGGGCCCCTGGAGCTGGGGTTAGGGCCCCGAGTGGTTGGGCCCCTGGATCTGGGGTTAGGGGACCCAGGGGTTGGGCCCCTGGAGCTGGGGTTAGGGCCCTCAGGGGTTTGGCACCTGGAGCTACTGTTAGGACCCCCAGGTATTTGGCCCCTGGAGCTGGGGTAAGGGCACCTGGAGCTGGGGTTAGGGCCCCCAGGTGTTGGGCCTCTGGAGCTGGGATAGGGGACCCAGGGGTTGGGCCCCTGGAGCTGGGGTTAGGGCACCCAGGGATTGGGCCCCTGGAGCTGGGGTTAAGGGTCCCAGGGGTTGGGACCCTTGAGCTCGGTTTAGGGCCCCCAGGGGTTGGGTCCCTGGAGCTGAGGTTAGGGCTCCCAGGGGTTGGTGCCCTGAAGCTACGTTTAGGGATCCCAGGGGTTGGGCCCCTGGAGCTGGGATTAGGGGACCCAGGGGATGGACCCCTGGAGCTGCCGTTAGCGCCCCCATGGGTAGGGCCCCTGGAGCTCGGGTTTGGGCAACAAGGGGTTGGGCCCCTGCAGCTGGGTTTAGGGCCCCAAAGGTTTGGGACCCTGGAGCTACGGTTAAGGGACCCAGAGGTTGGGCCATTGGAGCTCGGGTTAGGACCCCCAGAGGTTGGGTCCCTAGAGCTAAGGTTAGGGCCCCCAGGGGTTGGTCCCCTGGAGCTGAGGTTAGGGACCCCTGGGGTTTGGCCCCTGGAGCTCAGGTTAAGGGACCCAGGGGTTGGGCCCCTGAAGCCGGGATAAGGGCCCCCAGGTGTTGGGCACCTGGAGTTACGGTTAGCGGACCCAGTGGTTGGGCCCCTGGAGCTGGGGTTAGGGCCCCCAGGGATTGGGCCCTTGGAGCTGGGGGGTATGGGACCCAAGGGTTGTGCCCCTGGAGCTGGGGCTAGGGCCCCCAGGGTTTGGGCCCCTGGAGCTGGTGTTAGGTCCCCTATGGGTTGGGTCCCTGGATCTAGGGTTAGGGGACTCAGGGGTTGGGCCCCTGGAGCTGGGGTTAGGTCCCCAGGGATTGGGCCCCTGGAGCTGGGGTTAGGGGCCCAAGGGTTTGGGCCCCTGGAGCTGGGCTTAGGGGACTCAGGGGTTGGGCCCCTGGAGCTGCGATTAAGGGCCCCCATGGGTTTGGCCCCTGGAGCTGGGGTTAGGGCCCCCAGGGGCTAGGCCTCTGGAGTTACGGTTATGGGACCCAGGAGTTGTGCCCCTGGAGCTGGGTTTAGGGCCCCCAGGGGTTGGGCCCCTGGAGCTGGGGTTAGGGCCCCCAGGGCTTGAGACCCTGGAGCTGGGGTTAGGGCTACCAGCAGTTGGGACCCTGGTGCGCGGTTAGGGACCCAGGGTTTCGGCCCTGGAGCTGAGGTTCGGTCCCTCAGGGGTTGGCCCTCTGGAGCTACGGTTAGGGTCCCCAGGGCTAGAGCCCCTGGAGCTGGTCGTAGGGCCCCCAGCGGTTGGGACCCTGGAGCTGCGGTTAGCGGACCCAGGGGTTGGGCTCCTGGAGCTGGGGTTAGGGCCCTCAGGGGTTGGGCCCCTGGAGCTGGGGTTAGGGCCCCCAGGGGTTGGGCCCCTGGAGTTCCGGTTAGGGGACCCAGGGGTTGGGCCCCTGGAGCTGGGGTTAGGGCCCCCAGGGGTTGGGACCCTGGAGTTGGGGGTTGGAGTCCCTGAGGTTGGGCCCCTGGAGCTGGGGTTAGGACCCCCAAAGTTTGGGCCCTGGGGCTGGGGTATGGGGACCTAGGGATTTGTCCCCTGGAACTGGGGTTAAGGCCCCCAGGGGTTGAGCCCTTGGATCTACGGTGTGGGGAGCCAGGGGTTGCGCTCCTGGAGCTGGGGTTAGGGCCCCCAGTGGTTGGGCTCCTGGAGCTGGGGTTTCGGCCACCAGGGGTTGCGCCCCTGGAGCTGGGGTTAGGGCCCCCAGGGGTTGGGCCCCTGGAGAGGGGCTTAGGGGACAAAGGAGTTGGGTCCCTTGAGCTGGGGTCAGGGCCCCTAGGGGTCTTTCCTCTGGAGCTGCGGTTAGCACCCGCAGGGGTCGAGCCCCTGGAGCTGGGGTTACGGCCCCCAGGGGTCGGGCCCCTGGACCTGTGGTTAGAGCCCGCAGGGGTTGGGCCCCTGGAGCTGGGGTAGGGGACTCACGGTTTGGGCACCTGAAGCTGGGGTTAGAGCCCCCTGGGTTTGGGCCCCTGGAGCTACAGTTAGGTACCCCACAGGTTGGGCCCCTGGAGCTGGGGTAAGGGCCCCCAGGGGTTGCGCCCCTGGAGCTACGGCTAGGGGTCCCAGGGGTTTGGCCCCTGGAGCTGGGGTTAGGGCCCCCAGGGCTGGGCCTCTGGAGCTGGGGTTAGGGGACCCAAGGGTTGGGCCATTGGAGCTGGGGTTCGGGCCCCCAGGGTTTTGGCCCCTGGAGCTAGGGTTAGTGGAACCAGGGGTTGGGCCCCTGGAGCTGGGGTTGGGGCCCCAGGGTTTGGGCCCCTGGAGCTATGGTTAGGGGACGCATTGGTTGGGTCCCTGTAGCTGGTGTTAGGGCCCCCAGGGGTCGAGCCCCTGGAACTGGGATTAGTGGACCCAGGGGTCGGGCTATTGGAGCTGGGGTTAGGGCCCGAAGGGGTCGGACCCCTGGAGCTTGGGTTAGGGCCCCCAGGTGTCGGGCCCCTTTACATACGGTTAGGGCCCCCAGGGTTTGGGCCCCTGGAGCTTGAGTTAGGGAACTCAGCGGTTGCGCCCCTGGAGCTGGGGTTAGGGCCCCCAGGAGTTGGGCCCCTGGAGCTGTGGTTAGGGGACCCAGGGTTTGAGCCCCTGGAGCTGGTGTTAGGGCCCCAGGGGTTGGGCCCCTGGAGTTGGGGTTATTGCCCCCAGGGTTTGGGCACCTGGAGCTGGAGTTAGGAGAACTAGGGGTTGGGCCCCTGGAGCTGGGGTTAGGGGACCTGGGAGTTGGGCCCCTGGAGCTGGGTTTAGGGCCCCCGGTGTTGGGCCCCTGTAGCTACAGTTAGGTCCCCCAGGGGTTGGGCCCCTAAAGCTGGGTTTAGGACCCCCTGGGTTTGGGCCCCTGGAGCTTCGGTTATGGGACCCAGGGGTTGGGCCCCTGGAACTGGAGAAAGGGCCACCAGGGGTTGGGTCGGTGAAGCTGGGCTTAGGGAACTCAGCGGTTGGGCCCCTGGAGCTTGAATTAGGGCCCCCAGGGGTTGGGCCCCTGGAGCTGGGGTTAGGGGACCCAGGGGTTGGGCCGCTGGATCTACAGTTAGAGGACCCAGGGGTTGGACCCCTGGTGCTGGGGTTAGGGCCCCAGGCGTTGGGCCCCTGACGCTACGGTTACGGGACCCAAGGGTTTTGCCCCTGGAGCTGGGATTAGGGCCCCCAGGGGTTGGGCCCCTGGACCTGGGGTTAGGATACCTTGCGTTTGGGCCCCTGGAGCTGGGGTTAGGGCCCCCAGCGGTTTGGTCCCTGGCGCTGAGGTTAGTGGACCCAGGTGTTGGGCTCCTGGAGCTGGGATTTCGGCCCCCAGGGGTTGGGCTCCTGGTGTAACGGTTAGGGCCCCCCGGGGTTGGGTCCCTGGAGCTGGGGTTAGGGCCCCGAGGGGTTGGGCCCCTGGAGCTAGGGTTAGGGGACCAAGGGGTTTGGTCCCTGGAGCTGGGGTTAAGGCCCCCAGGGGTTGGCCCTCTGGAGCTACGGTTAGTTGACAAAGGGGTTGGGCCCCTGGACCTGGGTTTAGGTCCCCAGGGGTTGGGACCATGGAGCTATGGTTACAGCCCCCAACGGATGGCCCCTGGAGCTAGGATTAGGGCCCCCAGGTTTTGGGCCCCTGGAGCTACTCTTAGGGGACCTAGGGCTTCGGTCCCTGTCCTAGGATTAGGGCCCCCAGGGGTTGAGCCCCTGGAGCTGTGTATAGAGCCCCCAGGGGTCGGGCCCCTGGAGCTACGGTTAGGGGACACGGGGATTAAACCCATGGAGCTGGGGTTCATTCCCCCAGGGGATGTGCCCCTGGAGCTGGGGTTAGGGCACCCAGGGTTGGGCCCCTGGAGCTCAGGTTAGGACACCCAGGGGTTGGGCCCCTAGAGCTACGGTTAGGAGACCAAGGTGTTGGGCCTCTGGACCTGGGGTTAGGGTCCCCAGGAGTTGGTCCCTTGGGCTAAGGTTAGGGCCCCCAGGGGATGGGCCCTTGGGCTAAGGTTACGGCTCTCAGGGATTGGGCCCCTGGAGCTGGGACTAGGTCCCCCAGGGGTTGGGCCCCTGGAGCTGGGGTTAGGGCTCCCCTGGGGTTGGGCCCGTGGAGTTACGGTTAGATGACCAGGGGTTGGGCCCCTGGAGCTGGGGTTAGGGGACCCAGGGGTTGGGTTCCTGGAGCTGGGGTTAGGGGACCCAGGGGTTGGGCCCCTGGAGCTGGTGTTAGAGCCCCCAGGGGTTGGACCCCTGGAGCTGGCATTAGGGCACCAAGGGGTTTCGGCCCCTGGAGCTACGGTTAGGGGACCCAGGGGTTTGGCCCCTGGATCTGGGGTTAGGGAACCCAGGGATTGGTCCCCTGAAGCTAGTGTTAGGGCCTCCAGGGTTTGGGCCCCTGCAGCTACGGTTTGGGGACCCAGGGCTTGAGCCCTTGGAGCTGGGGATAGGGCCCCCAGGGGTTGGGCCCCTGGAGCTGGGGTTAGAGGACCCAGGGGTTCGGCCCCTGGAGCTCGGGTAGGGGACACAGGGGTTTGGCCCCTGGAGCTTGGGTTAGGGCCCCCAGGGTTGGGCCCAGGAGCTGGGTTAAGGGCCCCCAGGGTTTGGCCCATTTATCTGGGGTTATGGCCCCAATGGTTTGGGCCCCTGGAGCTGGAGTTAGGGCACCCGGGGTTTGGCCCCTGGAGCTGGGGTTAGCGTTCCCACGGGTTGGGCCTCTTGGGCTACGGTGAGGGCCCCCAGGGGTTGGGCCCCTGGAGCTGGGGCTAGGGCCCCCAGAGGTTGGGCCCCCAGAACTGGGGTTAGGGGAACCAGGGGTTGGGCCCCTCGAGCTGGGGTTAGGGCCCGCAGGGGTTAGGCCCCTGGAGCTACGGTTAGGGACCCCACGGGTTGGGCCTCTAGGGCTATGGTCAGGGAACCCAGGGGTTGGTCCCCTGAAGCTTGGGTTAGGGCCCCAATGGGTTGGGAAACTAGAGCTGGGGTTAGGTCCTCAAGGGGTTGGGCCCCCGGAACTCGGGTTAGGGGACCCAGGAGTTGGGCCCCTCGAGCTGGGGTTAGGGCCCCCAGGGGTTAGGCCCCTGGAGCTACGGTTAGGGTCCCCACGGGTTGGGCCTCTTGGGCTACGGTCAGTGCCCCCAGGGGTTCCGCCCCTGGAGCTGGGGCTAGGCTCCCAGGGGTCGGGCCCCAGGAGCTGGGGTTTAGGCATCCAGGGTTTGGGCCCCTCGAGCTGAGGTAGGAGACCCAGGGGTTGGGCCCCTAGATCTGGGGATAGGGCCCCGCGGGTTTGGGCTGCTGGAGTTACGGTTAGGGGACGCAGGGGCTGGGAGCCTGGAGCTGGGGTGAGGGCCCCCAGGGGTTGGACCCCTGGAGCTGGGGTTAGAGGAACCCAGGACTTGGGTCCCTGGAGCTGGGGTTAGGGCCCCCAGAGGTTGGGCCTCTGGAGCTGGAGTTAGGGGCCCCCAGGGATTCGGCCCCTGGAGCTATGGTTAGGGGACCCAGGGCTTGGGTTCCTGGAGCTGGGGTTAGGGGACCCAGGAGTTGGGCCCCTGGAGCTGGGGTTATGGCCCCCAGGGGTTGGAACCTTGAAGCTGGCATTAGGGCACCAAGGGGTTTGGGCCCCTGGAGCTACAGTTAGGGGACCCAGGGGTTCGGCCCCTGGATCTGGGGTCAGAGGACGCAGGGGTTGGGCCCCTGGAGATGGGGTTAGGGCCCCCAGGGGTTCGACCCCTGGAGCTGGCGTTGGGGGACCCAGGGGTTGGGCCCCTGGAGCTGGGGTTTGGGGCCCCAGGGTTTGGGCCCCTTATGCTACGGTTAGGGGACCCAGGGCTTGGGCCCTTGAAGCTGGGGTTAGGGCCTCCAGGGGTTGGGCCCCTGCAGCTGGGGTTAGGGCCCCAAGGTTTTGGGCCCCTGGAGCTACGGTTAGGGGACCCAGGGCTTGGGCCCTTGGAGCTGCGGTTAGGGCCCCCAGGGGTTGGGCCCTGCAGCTGGGGTTAGGGAACCCAGGGGTTGTGCCCCTGAAGCTAGGGTTAGGGCCCCCAGGGGTTGGGCCCCTGAAGCTGAGGTTAGGGCTCCCAAGGGTTGGGCCCCTGGAGCTGGGGTTAGGGGAATCAGGGTCTGGGCCCCTGGAGCTGGTGTTAGGGCCCCCAGAGGCTGAGCCCCGGGAGCTACGGTTAGGGGACCCGGGGTTGGGCCCATGGGGCTGGGGTTCGTGCCAACGGGATGGGCCCCTGGAGAGGGGGTTAGGGGACACAGGGGTTGGGCCCCTGGAGCTGGGGTTAGGGCACCCAGGGGTTGGGCCCCTGGAGCTGGGGTTAGGGCCCCCCAAGGTCAGGCCCCTGGACTTACGGTTAGGGGACGCAGGTGTTGGGCCCCTCGAGCTACGGTTAGGTGACCCAGGGGTTGGGCCCCTGGACCTGGGGTTCGTGCCGCCAGGGGATAGTCCCTTAAGCTGGGGTTAGGGCACCCAGGGGTTGGGCCCCTGGAGCTCAGGTTAGATCATCCAGTGGTTGGGCCCCTAGCGCTACGGTTAGGGGACCCAGGGGTGGGGCCCCTGGAGCTGGGGTTAGGGCCCCCAGGAGTTGGGCCCCTTGGGCTACGGTTAGGGCCCCCAGGGTTTGGGCCCTTTGGACGACGGTTACGGCCCAGAGGTGTTGGGTCCCTAGATCTGGGGCTAGGGCCCCCAGGGGTTGGGCCCATGGAGCTGGTGTTAGGGGACCCAGGGGTTGGGCCCCTGGAGCTGGGGTAGGGGACACAGGGGTTTGGCCCCTGGAGCTTGGGTTAGGGCCCCCAGGGGTTGGGCCCCTGGAGCTGGGGAAAGGGTCCCCAGGGGTTAGGCCCATTTAGCTGGGGTTAGGGCCCCAATGGGTTGGGCCCCTGGAGCTGGGGTTAGGGCCCCAATGGGTTGGGCCCCTGGAGCTGGGGTTAGGGCACCCCGGGGTTGGGCCCATGGAGTTACGGTTAGAGGACACAGGGGTTGGGTCCCTGGAGCTGGGGTTAGGGCCCCCAGGGGTTGGGCCTCTGGAGCTACGGTTACGGGCCCCCATTGATTCGGCCCCTGGAGCTATGGTTAGGGGACCCAGGGTTTGGGTTCCTGGAGCTGGGGTTAGGGGACCCAGGGGTTGGGCCCTTGGAGCTGGGGTTAGGGCCCCCAGGGGTTGGACCCCTGGAGCTGGCATTAGGGCACCCAGGGGTTTGGGCCCCTGGACGTAAGGTTAGGGCCCCAGGGGCTGGGCCCCTGGATCTAGGGTTAGGGGACCCAAGGATTGGTCCCCTGAAGCTGGTGTTAGGGTCCCCAGGGTTTGGGCCCCTGGAGCTACGGTTAGGGGACCCAAGGATTGGGCCCCTGGCTTACGGTTAGGGGACCCAGTCGTTGGGCCCCTGGAGCTGGGGTTCGTGCCACCAGGGGATGGGCCCCTGAAGCTGGGGTTAGGGCACCCAGGGGTTGGGCCCCTGGAGCTCAGGTTAGATCACCCAGGTATTGGGCCCCTAGAGCTACGGTTAGGGGACACAGGGTTTGGGCACCTGGAGCTGGGGTTAGGGCCGCAAGGAGTTGGGTTCCTTGGGCTACGGTTAGGGCCCCCAGGGATTGGGCCCTTTGGACTACGGTTATGGCCCCCAGGGGTTGGGCCCCTGGAGCTGGGGCTAGGGCCCCAAGGGGTTGGGCCCTTGGAACTGGGGTTAGGGGACCAAGGGGTTGGGCCCCTCGAACTGGGGTTAGGGCCTCCAGGGGGTTGGCCCCTGGAGCTATGGTTAGTGCTCCCACGGGTTGGGCCTTTTGGGCTTCGGTCAGAGCCCCCAGGGGTTGGGCCCCTGGAGCTGGGGTTAGAACGCCAAGGGGTTGGGCCCCCGGAACTGGGGTTGGGGAACCAGGGTTTGGGCCGCTCGAGCTGGGGCTAGGGCCCCCAGGGGCTGGGCCCCTGGAGCTACGGTTAGGGCCCACACGGGTTGGGCCTCTTGGGCTATGGTCAGTGCCCCCAGAGGTTCGGCCCCTGGAGCTGGGGCTAGGGCCCCCAGGGGTTGGGTCCCAGGAGTTGGGGTTAAGGCACCCAGGGGTTGGGCCCCTCGAGCTGAGGTTGGGGACGCAGGGGTTGGGACCCTGGAGCTGAGGTTAGGGCCTCTAGGGGTTGGACCCCTGGAGCTGGGGTTAGGGGACCTAGGGGTTCGGCCCCTGGAGCTGGGGTTAGGGCCCACAGGGGTTGGGCCTCTTTAGCTGGGGTTAGGGGCCCCCAGGGGTTGGACCCCTGGAGCTGGCATTAGGGCACCAAGGGGCTTGGGCCCCTGGAGCTACGGTTAGGGGACCCAGGGGTTGGGCCCCTTTAACTGGGGTTAGGGAACCCATGGGTTGGGCCCCTGAAGCTGGGGTTAGGGCCCAAAGGGTTTTGGCCCCTGAAGCTGAGGTTAGGGCTCCCAGGGGTTGGGCCCCTGGAGCTGGGGTTAGGGGACCCAGGGTTTGGGCCCCTGGAGCTGGTGTTAGGGCCCCCAGGGGTTGAGCCCCTGGAGCTACGGTTATTGGACCCAGGGGTTGGGCCCCTGGAGTTGGGGTTTGTGCCATCAGGGGATGGGCCCCTGGAGCTGGGGTTAGGGCCCCCAGGGGTTGGGCCCCTGGAGCTGAGGTTAGGGCCCCCCGGGGACGGGCCCCTGGAGCTGGGGTTAGGGCCCCCCGGGGATGGGCCCCTGGACTTACGGTAAAGGGACGCAGGGGTTGGGCCCCTGGAGCTGGGGTTAGGGGACACAGGGGTTGGGCCCCTGCTACTGGGGTTAGGACCCCCAGGGGTTGGGCCCCTCGAGCTACGGTTAGGTGACCCAGGTGTTGGGCCCCTGGAGCTGGGGTTCGTGCCGCCAGGGGTGTGCCCCTGGAGCTGGGGTGCGGGCACCCAGGGGTTGGGCCCCTAGAGCTACGGTTACGGCCCCCAGGGGTTGGGTCCCTAGAGCTGGGGCTAGGGCCCCCAGTGGCTGGGCCCCTGGAGCTGTGGTTAGGGGACCCAGGGATTGCGCCCCTGGAGCTTGGGTTACGGCCCCCAGAGGTTGGGCCCCTGGAGCTGGGGTTAGTGCCCCCAGGGGTTGGGCCACTGGAGGTGAGGTTAGGGGACCCAGGATTTGGGCACCTGGAGCTCATGTTAGGGCCCCCAGGGGTTGGGCCCCTGGAGCTACGGTTAGGGGACCCAGGGTTTGTGCCCCTGGAGCTGGGGTTAGGACCCCTAGGGGTTGGACCCCTGGAGCTGGGGTTAGGGGACCCAGGGGTTGGGCCCCTGGAATTGAGGTTAGGTCCCCCAGGGGTTTGGCCCCTGGAGCTATGGTTATGGGACCCACAGGTAGGGCACCTGGAGCTGGGGTTAGGGCCCCCAGGGGTTGGGCCCCTGGAGCTGGGGTTAGGGCCTTCAGGAGTTGGGCCCCTGGAACTATCGTTAGGGGACTGAGGGGTTGGGCCCCTTGAGCTGGGTTCAGTGGCCTCAGGGGTTGTGCCCCCGGAACTCTGGTTAGGGCCCCCAGGTGTTGGGCCCCTGGAGTTGTTGTTAGGGCCTCAAAGGATTGCGCCCCTCGAGCTAGGGTTAGGGGACCCTGGGGTTGGGCCCCTGGAGCAAGGGTTAGGGCCCCCAGGGTTTGGACCGCTGGAGCTCGGGTTAAGGCCCCCAGGGATTGGGCCCCTGGAGCTAGGCTTAGGGCCCCCAGGGGTTGAGCCCCTGGAGCTAGGGTTAGGGTACCCGGAGTTGGGCCCCTAGAGCTAGGGTTCGGGCCCCCAGGGAAAGAACCTTGGAGGTAGGGTTAGGGGACACAGGGGTAGGGCCCCTGGAGCTAGGGTTCGGGCCCACAGGGAAAGGGTCACTGGAGCTAGGGTTAGAGTCCCTAGGGGTAGGGCCCCTGGAGCTAGGGTTAGAGCCCCCAGGGGTAGGGCCCCTGGAGCTAGGGTTAGAGGATCCAGCGGTAGGGTGCTGGAGCTAAGGTTAGGGGACCCAGGAAAACGGCCCCAGGAGGTAGGGTTAGGGGACCCAGGGAAAGGACCCTGGATCTAGGGTTAGGGGACCCAGGGTTAGGGCCCCTGGAGCTAGGGTTCGGGCCCCCAGGGAAAGGACACTGGAGTTAGGGTTAGGGGACCCAGGGGTAGTGCCCCTGGAGCTGGGATTAGGGGACCCAGGGGCAGGGTCCCTGGAGCTAGGGTTAGGGCCCCCAGGGAAAGAGCCCCTGGAGATAGGGTTAGGGGACCCAAGGAAAGGACCCCTGGAGATAGGGTTAGGGGATCCAGGGTTAGGGCCCCTGGAGCTTGGGTTAGGGCCCCCAGGGAAAGGGCCCCTGGAACTAGGGTTAAGGGACCCACGGGTAGGGTCCCTGCAACTAGGGTTAGGGCCCCCAGGCGTAGGGCCCCTGGAGCAAGGGTTAGGATACCCAGGGGTAGGGTTCCTGGAGCTAGGGTTAGGGCCCCAGGGGTAAGGCCCCTGGTTAGGGGATCCAGGGGTAGGACCCCTGGAGCTAGGGTTAGGGCCCCCAGGGGTAGGGCCCCTGGAGCTAGAGTTAGAGGACCAAGGGGTAGGGCCCCTGGAGCTAGGGTTAGGGCCCCCAGGGAAAGAGCCCCTGGAGATAGGTTTAGGGGACCGAGGGGTAGGGCCGCTGGAGCTAGGGTTAGGGCCCCCAGGGAAAGGGTCCCTGGAGCTTGGATTAGGGGAGCCAGGGGTAGGTCCCCTGGAGCTAGAGTTAGGGGACCGAGGGGTAGGGCCCCTGGAGCTAGGGTTAGGGCACCCAGGGAAAGGGCCTCTGAAGATAGGGTTAGGGAACCCAGGGGTTGGGCCCCTTGAGCTAAGGTTAGGGCCCTCAGGGGTAGGGCCCCTGCAGCTAGGGTTAGGGGACCCAGGAGTAGGGCCTCTGGAGCTAGTGTTAGGGGACCCAGGGTTTGGGCCCCTGGAGCTAGGGTTAGGGCCCCCATGGAAAGAGCCCCTGTAGCTAGGGGTAGGGCCCCCAGGGTTTTAGCCCCTGGAGCTAGGGTTAGGGCCCCCAAGGGTAGGGCTCCTGGAGCTATGGTTAGGGCCCCCAATGGTAGGGTCCCTGGAGCTAGGGTTAGGGGACCCAGGGTTAGGGCCCCTGGAAGTAGGGTTAGGGCCCCCAGTGGTAGGGCCCTTGGAGCTAGGGTTATGGGAACCAGGGGTAGGGCCCCTTGAGCTGGAGTTAGGGCCCCCAGGGGTAGGGCCCCTGGAGCTAGGGATAGGGCCCCCAGGGGAAGGGCCCCTGGAGCTAGGGTTAGGGGATCCAGGGACAGGGCCCCTGGAGGTAGCGTTATTGCCCCCAGGGGTAGGGCCCCTGGAGCTAGGGTTAGGGCCCCCGGGGTAGGGCCCCTGGAGCTAGCTGGGGAACACCCAGGAACACGGCTCAGAGAGGCTGTGGCCTCAGACTCAGCCAGCGAGAGAGAGCCAGTCCCCATCCCTGTCCCAACTGCTGAATTCCAGGCCGAGTTGCAGAAATATCCATCCTTGCGGAAGCCCAGGGACAGGGCTAATCTCAGTGCGGTACAGACCATGAGGAGAGGTTGCAAGGAGAGGTTCCTGTGGGGGAAGGGGTTCCTGTACCGAGAATGGGCTCCCCCAGGGGAAATAGAGTCATGAGGGATCAGGAGGCAGCTGGTGGTTCCCCAGAAGTTTCGCCACAAGCTACTGTACCTGGCCCATGACATCCCTCTCGCAGGGCACCAGGGAATCCGGCGCACCAGGCAGAGGCTGCTACAGAACTTTTACTGGCCTGGGGTCTTTACCCATTTCCGACAGTACTGCCAATCCTGTGACCCCTGCCAGAGGATGGGGAAGGCCCGGGACAAGGGGAAAGCAGCCTTGAGGCCTTTACCCATCACAGAAGAACCCTTCCAGAAGGTGACCATGGACATAGTGGGACCTCTCAGCAAGACGACCCGGTCGGGGAAGAAATACATCCTGGTGGTGGTGGATTTCGCCACTCGCTACCCCGAGGCGGTGGCCTTGTCCTCTATCGAAGCAGACACCATGGCAGATGCGCTGCTGACCATTTTCAGCTGGGTGGGGTTCCCCAAGGAAGTCTTAACGGACCAGGGGTCCAACTTCATGTCGGCCCTGCTCCAGTGCTTGTGGGAAAAATGTGGGGTCCAGCATAACTGGGCCTCAGCGTATCACCCCCAGTCCAACGGGCTGGTGGAAAGGTTCAACGGGACGCTGAAGATGATGCTAAAAATATTTATGAACCAGCACCTGCAGGACTGGGACAAGTACTTACCTCACCTGCTGTTCCCATACAGGGAGGTACCCCAGGAATCTACCGGGTTTTCGCCTTCCAAACTGTTGTATGGAAGGCGGGTAAAGGGGCCCCTGGACCTGATGAGAGATGAATGGGAGCTTGGACGCACTAATTTGACTGTCCACTGGGTGGAGACTGGGTCACATCCTCCTATAAGATGCTCCCCTTTTCGGATCACTGGGAAAACTGCCCAGGACCTAGAAAGAGAGGTCAGGGACATGCTGGCTTTGGGGGTGATCCAGCCGTCTGCCAGCCCTTGGGCCTCGCCAGTGCTGCTGGTCCCCAAAAAGGACGGGTCAATCCAGTTCTCTGTGGACTATCAAAAGCTCAATGCCATCACCGTATCTGATGCCTATCCCATGCCCAGGCCTCACGAGCTCCTAGACAAGCTGGGAGGTGCTCGGTACCTCACCACCATGGATCTTACAAAGAGCTACTGGCGAGTGCCGCTGGACGCAGATGCCAGGCTGAAATAGGCCTTTATCACCCCTCTGGGGCTCTACGAGTTTCTGACCCTGCCTTTCGGCCTCAAGGGAGCGCCAGCCACCTTCCAGTGCCTGGTAGATCAGCTACTGAGGGGGATGGAGAGTTTTGCCGTGGCGTATATTGACGACATCTGCATCTTCAGCCAGACCTGGGAGGACCACATGTCCCAGGTTAAACAAGTGCTGAACCGACTCCGGGAGGCTGGGTTAACCGTAAAGGCTGAGAAGTGCAAGGTGGGGATGGCTGAAGTATCTTACCTGGGCCATCGGGTGGGGAGCAGCTGCCTAAAGCCGGAACCAGCCAAGGTGGAGGTGATCAGAAACTGGCCGTCTCCCCAAACCAAAAAGCAGGTCCAGGCCTTTATTGGGATGGCGGGGTACTATCGAAGGTTCGTGCCCCACTTTAGTGCCATAGCCGCCCCTATCACTGAGCTGTGCAAGAAGGGGAAGCCAGACAAGCTGGTCTGGACCGAGCAGTGCCAGCAGGCTCTCCGGGCGCTGAAGAAGGCTCTGGTTAGTGACCTAGTTCTGGCAAACCCAGATTTTGACAAGCCCTTTATGGTGTTCACTGATGCCTCAGACACGGGACTGGGGGTGGTGTTAATGCAGGAGGATGAAAAGGGGGAGAGACACCCCATCGTGTATCTGAGCAAGAAGTTGCTACCCCAGGAGCAGAACTAAGCGGCCATGGAGAAGGAATGCCTGGCCATGGTGTGAGCCCTTAAGAAGCTAGAGCCATATCTCTTTGGGCGACACTTCACCGTGTACACCGACCACTCTCCCCTGACCTGGCTGCACCAGATGAAACGAGTCAACACCAAGCTCCTGAGGTGGAGCCTTCTCCTTCAGGACTATGACATGGACGTGGTCCATGTGAAGGGAAGTGCCAACCTGATAGTGGACGCATTGTCCCAGAGAGGGGGCCCTGAACTTCCCCAGGTCACTGGGCAGAGTGACCCTGCTCAGTTCAGTCTCGAAGGGGGGAGAGATGTGATGGAGTAGGGGCTGTCTGTGTGGGGGATGGGAGAGCTGGGGATGTCTTTAGGTGAGGGAAAGGATCTATAAGCCTGTACCCTGAGCCAGGTAGGAGGGAGGGGGTTAGCACCTTGGCCTGAGAAGTTGGACAAAAGAGTCGGCAGGCTGGAGGAGGGGCAGTTCCGTTTTGGTTTTGGGCTGGATGAGGGGAATTCAGGGGATCCTATGCTGGACTTAAGCACTCTGAAACTCCAGAAGGACTCGATTGAGGGGTCCTGACTGTGCCTGCAAGCTCTGCTGTAACCTGCATTCCTGTTATCCAATAAACCTTCTGTTTTACAGGCTGGCTGAGAGTCACTGTGGGTCCCAGGAAGGGAGTGCCGGAACGGACTCCCCCACACTCCGTGAAAAACGGCCACTCCCCAGTCCCATCGCAGAGCTGGGTAGGGAATCCAGCGCCCCACCCCCGAAGGAATGACAGCTGTCCAGTCCCCTCACAGAGCTGGAAGGGGAACCCAGCGCCCTGCTCCTGCAGGAACGGCCGCTCCCCAGTCCCCTCGCAGAGATGGAGAGGGAAAGCAGCGCCCCACCCTGCAGGAACAGCTGCTATCCAGTCCCCTAATAGAGCTGGGAGGGAACCCAGTGCCCCACCCCCGCAGGAATGGCCGTTCCCCAGTCCCCTCGCAGAGTGGAGAGGGAACTCAGCGCCCTGCCCCCGCAGGAATGGCCGCTCCACAGTTCCCTCGCAGAGCTAGGAAGGGAACCCAGCGCCCCGCTCCCGCCGGAACGGCACTCCCCAGTTCACTCACAGAGCTGGGGAGGGAAAGCAGCATCCCGCCCCCGCTGGAATGGCAGCCCCACAGTTCCCTCACAGGGGTAGGGAGGGACAGCAGCTCCTAGCCCCCGCAGGAACAGCTGCTCCCCAGTCTCCTGGCAGAGCTGTGGAAAGAAGGCAGCGCCCTGCCCCCGCAGAAATGGCTGCTCCCCATTCTCCTGTCAGAGCTGGGGAGGGAACACAATGCTCTGCCCCCACAGGAACGGCCGCTCCCCAGTCCCCTTGCAGGGGTAGGGAGGGAAGGCAGCGCCCCGTCCCCGCAAGAACGGCCGCTCCTCACTCCCCTCGCAGAGCTGGGAGGGAACCCAGCGCCCCACCCGACCAGGAATGGCCGCTCTCCAGTCTCATAGACTCATAGACTTTAGGGTCAGAAGGGACCAATATGATCATCTAGTCTGACCTCCTGCACAAAGCAGGCCACAGAACCCTACCCATCCACTTCTATAACAAACCCCTAACCTATGTCTGAGTTACTGAAGTCTTCAAATTGTGGTTTGAAGATATCAAGCTGCAGAGAATCCACCAGCAAGTGACCCATGCCTCATGCTGCAGAGGAAGGCGAAAAACCTCCAGGACTTCTGCCAATCTGCCCCAGAGGAAAATTCCTTCCCGACCCCAAATATGGCAATCAGCTAAACCCTGAGCATGTGGGCAAGACTCACCAGCCAGCACTCAGGAAAGAATTCTCTGCAGTAACTCAGATCCCATCCCATCCAACATCCCATCACAGACCACTGGGTATACTTATCTGCTGATAATCAAAGATCAATTGCCAAAATTAAACTATCCCATCATACCATCCCTTCCATAAACTTATCAAGCTTAGTCTTAAAGCCAGATATGTCTTTTGCCCCCACTACTCCCCTTGGAAGGCTGTTCCAGAACTTCACTCCTCTAATGGTTAGAAACCTTCGTCTAATTTCAAGTCTAAACTTCCTAGTGTCCAGTTTATACCCATTCGTTCTTGTATCTACATTGGCACTAAGCTTAAATAATTCATCTCCCTCCCTAAATAATTCCTTTCCCTCCCTAATTCCTCACAGAGCTGAGGAGGGAAGGCAGCGCCCTGCCCCCCCGGAACAGCAGCTCCCCAGTCCCCTCGCAGAGCCGGAGAGGGAACCCAGCGCCGCACTCCCAGAGGAACAACAGCTGCCCAGTCCCCTCACAGAGCTGGGGAGGGAACACAGCGCCTCGCCCCCGCAGGAATGGCCGCTCCCCAGTCCCTTCACAGAGGTGAAGAGGGAACCCAGTGCCCAGCCCCCGCTGGGACGGCCGCTCCCCAGTCCCCTCACAGACCTGGGGAGGGAAGCCAGGGCCCCGCCCCTGCAGGAACGACGGCTCCCCAGTTCCCTCGCAGAGCTGAGAAGGGAAAGCAGCACCCTGCAAACGCAGAAATGGTTGCTCCCCAGTCACCTCACAGAGCTAGGGAGGCAACGAAGCACCCCACCCCTGCTGGACGGCCGCTCCCCCATCCCCTCACAGAGCCGGAGAGGGAAAACAGCGCCCTTCCCCCGCTGGAAATGCCGCTGCCCAGTTCCCTGGCAGAGCTGGGAAGGGAACCCAGCACCCCGCCCCCAGAGGAACAACAGCTGCCCAGTCCCCTCACAGAGCTGGGAGGGGAACCCAGCGCCCCACTCCCGCAGGAACGACCGCTCCCCTGTCCCCTCGCAGAGCTGGGAAGGGAACCCAGCACCCCACCCCCCCAGGAACGACCGCTCCCCTGTCCCCTCGCAGAGCTGGGAAGGGAACCCAGCGCCTCGCCCCTGCAGGAACGGCCGCTCCCCAGTCCTCTGGCAGAGCTGGGGTGGGAAAGCAGCGCTCTGTCCCCGCAGGATTGGCCACTCCCAATTCCCCTGGCAGAGCTGGGGAGGGAAGGAAGCACCCCACCCCAACTGGAACAGCCGCTCCCCAGTCCCCTCGCACAGCACGGGAGGGAAGGCAGTGACCCACCACCGCAGGAACGGCCACTCCCCAGTCCCCTCGCAGAGCTGGAGAGGGAACCCAGCACCCTGCCCCTGCAGAAACGGCCATTCCCCAGTCTCCTGGCAAAGCTGGGGAGGGAACACAACACCTGGCTCCCACAGGAAAGGCCGTTCCCCAATCCCCTCGCAGAGCTTGAGAGGGAACCCAGTGCCCTGCCCCTGTAGGAACGGCAGCTCCCCAGTCTCCTGGCAGAGCTGGGGAGGGAACACAATGCCTGGCCCCGGCAGGAACGACCACTCCCCAGTCCCCCTGCAGAACTGGGGATGGAAAGCAGCGCCCCGCCCCCACTGGAATGATGGCCCCACAATCCACTCACAGAGCTGGGGAGGGAAGGTAGCACACCGCCCCCGCAAGAACGGCCGCTCCCCACTCCATTCGCAGAGCGGGAGGGAACCCAGCGTCCCGCCCCCGCTGGAATGGCCGCTCTCCAGTCCCCTCGCAGAGCTGAGGAGGGAAGGCAGCGCCCCGCTCCCACAAGAACGGCCACTAGAGAGTCCCCTAGCAGAGCTGAGGAGGGAACACAGTGCCCCACCCCCGCAGGCACGGCCACTCCCCTGTCCCCTGGCAGATTTCATCAACTATTAATGAAAACTAGGGTTGATAAGTCATATTCTTTGTAATATCAGGATGGTGGAATGCTCTAAAGTGCTAGTTATTAGACTCTTTTTTTTCTAATCCCTTGGGTGTTCTGGTCTCTGCATGGAGACGTGGTTTCACATCCCACTCCTGATATTATCATTAATTCTATCCGGAGAATATGGCCTCACTTCAATCTCCTTTGGAACAATAGAACACCATTTGTTTAGCTTCTCTATTCCAGTAGCTGTGAGAGAAGCTCCAAATCAGGGGGAAACAGTGTTTGTTCTCTCGACCCATCAATTTTTTGTCTTCCTTCATTCCAAGCCATTTTCTCAAATACATCCGTATTTCCCACACTTTTATGAAACTTTAGGGTCATCATTTAATTGCCACACAACTGTACTTATGAAGTGAAGTGAAACACAACATTTTTTGGATATTCTTGCAGAAGAGTTTTGCTTTCTGACCTGGAATTGAACAGGGGCTACCCGAGGGGGACAATTCTACTCCATTTTCTTGACTCATCCAAAAAACATAAGTGTGTGGTGCCCTTTGTTTCCCTGTTCTTCAAACACCTGTCAGGGATGGCCTAGGGAGACTTGGTCCTGACTCTCGGGGTCCCTCCCTGCCCTACCTTTCTATATGATTCTATTGTGTAGGTTTGTGCTGTGTTGTTGTCCCACACTGAGCTGTTTTGCACAGTGTCACTTTGCACTCTGATGCATTGTTTCGTGTTGTATGGTTTTTTAACTGCCTTGTGTTGCATTGGTTTGAGCTGAGCTCTTTTGCAGGGTGTCATTTTGCCCTATGGGGCGTTTATTTGCATGGTGCTGAATTGTCGGGCTTTGCACTCCTACGTGTTGTCTCTTTGTGCTGTGGAATGTCATTTCACGGTGAATCGTTAGATGTTAGATTGTAGTGTTTCCCCTTTTTTGTTGTTTATATTACATTGCGATGGCATCGAATTATAGAGCTGTACGGCTGCAAGGGCCCTGGAGAGGTCATGAAATCCAGCCCTCTCTGCTGAGGCAGGGCCAAGCAGAGACGATGCATCGGGGGCATGTGGGATCAAGTGCCCATAGCAGTCGGCCCAGGCAGGGAGCAGAAGGAGGGAACCAGAGCCAGAGCAGGTTGTCTATAGGACCAAGTATATGCAGAGTATCCTTGACAGAGGTTTGTTCAACCTGTTCTTAAAAACCTCCGAGGACAGTGACTCCACAGACACCCTTGGGAGCCTATTCCAGAGCTTAACTACACTGAGAGTTAGAAAGCTGTTCCCAATATCTAACGTGAATCTCCGTGGCTGCAGATTAAGCCCATTACTTCTTGTTCTACCATCAGTGGACATGGAGACCAATTGATCATTGTCCTATTTATAAAGACCAAACTTTTCCCTCTGCAATCATCTGTTAAATGGTTACTATCCTCTCTTCTTGCCTAGGGTACAATGGAAGAGGAGAAAATACTCTCTTAACATAGGATGCAAATGTCAGTTTGTTCTCTCTTCATGTTTTACTGAAGTTCAGAGAGAGGAAGAAACATGACCTGTCGAAGAGAACAGAGAGTTTGTTTCATTTTGATCTGTGACTATTAGCAGAAGAGTGACACCTAAGGTTTGTTGCGACCACCCACCATGGGGCTTGAATTTATGATGATGGGATTAGGAGCATCATGCTCTACGAACAGAACTAACTAGATTTAAAGTCAGTCAACTGCCCAGTTGCAGTGTAGAAGGAGCCTGAGGGTGTTTATTTGTGAGCTGAGGTTCCCTGTCTGACATTTGCCTTCTTTCCTGGTTTGTTATGTCTCCAGCGAGCAAACCGGAGCTGTCACAAGGCTGGTTAGAGGCTGCTTTCTAGACCAGAGAGCTGGGGTTGATTTAGCATGCTGCTGCCATCAGCTGGTCAGAGTAACCAAGGTGGGAGGTTGGAATTTAGGATTCTCCCACCAAGGGGAGGTGCTGTTGTACTCATCTAGTAGGGGAGAGTCTGAAAAAGTTTCTCAGCTCCCAGAAAGGGGGCAGACAAGCTGGTGCCACACACACATTTTCACAGGGAATCAGGCCCCCCCTTGGGAAAAAACTCAAAAGAAGCCCAGACCCAGGAGTGTCAGAGAAAAGAATCACTGTTTGCTTTAAGAGATGGGTGAGGGAAACCTGCAGGTCCTTAGATCCCTCCAGCACCTGATAGAACCATTTGTGGGGAAAGTCTGGGGAAGCCAAGGAGAGGGAAAAACGCCTTGCAGCTGTTGTGCAATCACCATGCTCTCAGCAGAAGGGTCCGGGGAGCTCTGCTCTCAGAACTCACAAGATGGCAAAGTTCAGAGCCCCGTTCCACGGAGTCAGACTGTGATCAGCTCACAGCGAGGGGAAGCAACGCCCTTTCCTTGGTCTCTATGCCAGAGCTCCTATCAGCTCAGTGTCCTTCCTGCAAGAGTCAGCTGCTGAGAGGGTTGCGATGGGGTAAATGAAGGCAGAGGAGGATTATTCCTCATAGGGTTTTTTGTGTGTGTTTCTCTGATCCTGCTGGAGGAAGCATCATTAGAGTTTGTTTCAGTGGCTTGTCTAGGGCTGAGGTTGTGACCCTGAGTACAGGGGTTCCTGCACTCTCTGTTCTTAATCCAGTGGACAATGGAGTGGTTTTAGAAAGTAGCCTAAGAAAGCATAGCAGAAGTGAGAGGAAAAAAAAACATTAGTGGCCTAGTGTTCAGGATTTGGCACTTTCACTACCATGGCCTGGGTTTGATTCCCCGTCAAGGAAAAGTAACTTTAAACCAAAAAAGCTTCAGTTATTCTTCACTTGCAATGTAAACAAGCCTGTGGTTTTTTCCTGATTCCCCCATCTTCCCAGTGTCTCCATGGCAGGGCTGGCTCCAGGCACTAGCGCAGCAAGCAGGTGCCTGGGATGGCCAATGGAATGGGGAGGCTTCTGCGGCAATTGGGCCCTCTCACTCCCTCTTGGAGGGAAAGACTTGCCGCCAAAAGTGGCAGAGGTAGAGCTGCCACTGATTGCAGCTTTTTTATTTTTTTTTTCTGCTTGGGATGGCAAAAATGCTGGATCTGGCCCTGCTCCATGGAAGACAATTTGTTAATTCCTAGATGAGTGGAGTTCTATCAGTTCTCAGCCTGAGTCCTTAGGTCTTAATCCTGAGGATATTGTCCCATCATGGGGTCATTTCCCTCCTCTCTTTCATACAGAAGCACAATTTTCCTTGCACAGACACAGGAACAGCAAGATCTTTCTCTGTCCCTTGTGCAAAGCAGGGGGCCAAATTCCATGGAAACAATGGATGAGTTGGGGCCCTGGGCACATCCAGCCCTGGCAGTGAGATGTTCCCTCCCCTCTTTCTTTATGCTCCTGTTGTTATTTCATGGATTGTCTGGGATCGGGGAAAAGCTGAGTTCACTCCAGGTGGAGGGTAAAAAGGACCCTCAAAGTCTCAGGACCCAACCCCTGCTATCAGGATCACTGAGGTGCTGGGGATTTGAGTAGGAAAGGGACTGTGTGAATTGTCAAGGTGGGGAATGAATAACAATCTACAACTAGATCCACCTCATTAACCACTGACATAGGCTAATCCTGCTGCAGATAGAAGGGAAACTGGGAGGGATTCTTTGCTGTGCAGCCATGGAAACAGTGACCCAATTGCACAGCAGTGAATGTGCTGCGGAAAGCTGGACTTCACAGGCAGGGGGAAACACCTAGAGCTCCCCACCCCACTTCTTCCACCAGGGTGAGGTGTTGAGCTGCTCACAGCATACCCCACTATGACCTTGCATCAGGGGATTGCAGCACCCCACCACCACCCAATGCAGGGGAGAATGCTGAGTGTATCTCTGTACCCTGAGTCCAGGGTACAAACTCTCTCTGCCCCACACATAGAATCATGCCCTGCTGCAACGTGACCCCTATGAACAAATAAACTCCAGGAGAGCAGGCCTGGCCCTCATAGAGGGGAATGGGCTTCTTGTGAAGCTTATAGGTCACTGGATGCAGTGAGAACAGGAGGGCTCTGAGTATAACTGATAGCAAACACAGGCCGTCTGGGGATGTAGCTCAGTAGCAGAGCACATGCTTTGCATGTATGAAGCCCTGGGTTCAATCTCCAGGTTCATTTTTTCACCTGGCTGCTTTGCTCATGCCCAGAGGGGATGTGGCCCACCAGTTTCAGTCCTGTTCAGTGAGGAGCAAGTGCCAATTGCATGGAAGGTCTGGGGGGTTTCTGCTCCAAAGTCACCTTGGAACATTGTAGTGGGAATTCTGTGACAGGCTGGCCAACTACAAAAGCAATTTCTCCTCCCTTGGCGTTCACACCTCAGCTGCTAGAAGAGGGCCTCATCCTCCCTGATTGAACTAACCTCCTTATCTCTAGACTGATTCTTACCTGCATATTTATACCTGTTCCTGCAAATTTCTGCCACGTTCATCCGACGAAGCAGGTATTCACCCACAAAAGCTTATGCTCCAATACGTCTGTTAGTCTATAAGGTGCCACAGGACTTTATGTCTTTTTAAGGTGAATGCAGCTTGCTTGGGATGGTGCTGACGATGGACAGAAAAAAGGCTGGAGTCAATGACAGATGAGACCACAGATGGGGAAGGGGAATAGCAGTCCCACAGAAGGTCCTGGGTGCTCAGATGCCCCAGTTATTGCATCCTGGCCTGTTGTAGAGAGAGAAGAGACACTGAGGGACCCAGCCCCCCTAACAGTGATACCATGGACAGGAACCTGGTTGGGAGTGGGGTGAAGGTTCCCTTTGGGCAAAGTGGAGCTGAAATCCCTCAGTGTCCTGGAATTTAAGCAATGGAAGCTTCAAACCCTGCACGGGTGTGGGCTGAGGTGCATCAGCAGAAGGTTGGGCTGGACATGGGCGGCAGGTTTGTATGGTTGTATGGTGGTGCCCAGAATGGGACCAAGTCCTGCCTGACCCCCCCCGCACACACCTGCCTAAGGCTCTTGGAGGAAGTTTGGGTGTGGGTTTGGGGTCTGGGTTGGGGTTGGGGGTGCAGGAGAGGATGAAGGGTGCAGCATTTACCTTGGACATCTCCCAAAAGTAACCTGCACCCCCCTCTGGCAGGAGCCCTACGGAGGAGGGTTGGGGGCATCTCTGAGCATGGCTGCCCGCAGACTCCACCCTTGCAGCTCACATTGCCACAGTTGGCAGAGCTGGCACTTGGGGTGGGGGTAGCACATGGAGACCCCCCCCACCCCAGGGGCCGCAGGGACGTACCAGCCACTTCCGGGAGTGGTGTGCCACATGGAGCAAGGGTGGGCAGGATACTGCCTTAGTTCCCTTGTGCTGCTGGCAGTGGTGGCAAGGATCCCCGAGCCCTTTTAAATTGCCTTGGGGCGGCAGGCGGGACCAGAGGGAACACTCCCAAGGGCCTAACGTTGCTTTGCACAACAATAAATCTTGGAACAGGAGAGAAATGAAATGGCAGCAGAACCTAAGGAATTAAAAGCTTCCGGATTCATGTGTGTGCACTGACTCCAAACGGAAACTGTAATTTGACTCGCTTTGTGTCTGCGGCCAGTAAAATATCAAGGGAAAATCATTCCAGTGATCGTGACCCTGAGTTTTTGGAGGCTTTGGTCTTACTAAAATACAACTAGCATGTTTCACTTGCGTTTTTAAAGGTAGCTTCCCCAAGCAATCCCAAATTGTTCTTTCCACAACTGACTGATGGGGGGCAGCAGGGGATCTCCCCAATCTGGGGGAGTCTCTCTGGGCCCCACTTTTAATTCTCCATCCTTTCTCCCCCTAATCACAGACACCCCTCCCTTCCCCGATATCAGTGTTTTAGAGCGACCCCTCTCTCCTTTTATGGGATACAGACTCTGTGACAGAGACTGACTGGGGCTCCTCTCTGCATGGTCCCAATGGGGAAGGAAAGAGACTGGTGGCATGGGGGAGAAGACGGGCAGAAGGAGTCAAATGGGGCTAAACCAGAATAGAGGAGATTTTCTTTCAGTTAAAATGTACTGGAGTCTGATGGCTGAAAAGCCGCATCTTGAGTTAGGTTTGATGCATCAGCTTTACAATCGCCAGGTAAAGATGTAACCCACAGAGACTGATAACTGCCTGCTTCCCAACTTTGTCTAAGAAGCACCCGCAGTGGTGCAACTGGTTAGTGCAGAGGGGGATACTGCTGGGGTTATGAATTCAACCCTTACCTAGAGCCCTGGTTTCTGTTCCTTGTGTAAGCAGCAAAGAATCCTGTGGCACCTTATAGACTAACAGACGTTTTGGAGCATGAGCTTTTGTGGGTGAATACCCACTTCTTCAGATGCATGTGGTGGAAATATCCAGGGGCAGGTATATATATGCTAGCAAGCAAGCTAGGGATAACGAGGTCAGTTCAATCAGGGAGGATGAGGCCCTGTTCTAGCAGTTGAGGTGTGAAAACCAAGAGAGGAGAAACTGGTTCTGTAGTTGGCAAGCCATTCACAGTCTTTGTTCAATCCTGAGCTGATGGTGTCAAATTTGCAGATGAACTGAAGCTCAGCAGTTTCTCTTTGAAGTCTGGTCCTGAAGTTTTTTTGCTGCAGGATGGCCACCTTAAGGTCTGCTATAGTGTGGCCAGGGAGGTTGAAGTGCTCTCCTACAGGTTTTTGTATATTGCCATTCCTAATGTCTGATTTGTGTCCATTTATCCTTTTCCGTAGAGACTGTCCAGTTTGGCCGATGTACACAGCAGAGGGGCATTGCTGGCATATGATGGCGTATATTACATTGGTGGATGTGCAGGTGAATGAACCAGTGATGGTGTGGCTGATCTGGTTAGGTCCTGTGATGGTGTCGCTGGTATAGATATGTGGCAGAGTTGGCATCGAGGTTTGTTGCATGGATTGGTTCCTGAGCTAGAGTTATTATGGTGCGGTGTGCAGTTACTGGTGAGAATATGTTTCAGGTTGGCAGGTTGTCTGTGGGCAAGGACTGGCCTGCCACCCAAGGCCTGAGAAAGTGTGGGATCATTGTCCAGGATAGGTTGTAGATCCTTGATGATGCATTGGAGGGGTTTTAGCTGGGGACTGTATGTGATGGCCAGTGGAGTCCTGTTGGTTTCTTTCTTGGGTTTGCCTTGCAGTAGGAGGCTTCTGGGTACATGTCTGGCTCTGCTGATCTGTTTCCTTATTTCCTCGTGCGGGTATTGTAGTTTTGAGAATGCTTGGTGGAGATTTTGTAGGTGTTGGTCTCTGTCTGAGGGGTTGGAGCAGATGCGGTTGTACCTCAGTGCTTGGCTGTAGACAATGGATCGTGTGATGTGTCCGGGGCCACATGGGGCCACAACCGTGGTACCCCTAACCCACCCAGCAATATCGTCAATCTATCCAACTACACACTCAGCCCAGAAGAAAAGTCTGTCCTATCTCGGGGACACTCTTTCTGCCCTGCCACCCCCACCAACATGATACAGTTCTGTGGTGATCTGGAAGCCTACTTTCGCTGTCTCCGACTCAAAGAATACTTCCAGGACAACACTGAACAGTGCACTGATACACAGGTGCCCTCCCACCAACAGCACAAGAAGAACTCCACATGGACTCCTCCTGAGGGTCGAAATGACAGTCTGGACCTATACATTGAATGCTTCCGCCGGCGTGCACAGGCAGAAATCGTGGAACAACAACATCGCTTGCCTCACAACCTAAGTCGTGCAGAACGCAATGCCATCCACAGCCTCAGAAACCACCCTGACATTATCATCAAAGAGGCTGATAAAGGAGGTGCCGTTGTCATCATGAACAGGTCTGACTACCAAAAGGAGGCCGCCAGACAACTCTCCAATACCAAATTCTACAGGCCACTTCCCTCAGATCCCACTGAGGAATACACTAAGAAACTACAGCATCTACTCAGGACACTCCCTACACTAACACCGGAAGAAATCAACATACCCCTAGAGCCCTGACCAGGGTTATTCTATCTACTACCCAAGATCCACAAACCCGGAAATCCTGGACGTCCCATCATCTCGGGCATTGGCACTCTCACTGAAGGACTGTCTGGATATATGGACTCTCTACTCAGACCCTATGCCACCAGCACTCCCAGCTATCTCTGGGACACCACTGATTTCCTGAGGAAACTACAATGCATTGGTCACCTCCCAGAAAACACCATCCTAGCCACCATGGATGTAGAGGCTCTCTATACAAACATCCCACACACAGATGGAATACAAGCTGTCAGGAACACTATCCCTGATGATGCCACAGCACAACTGGCTGCTGAGCTCTGTGCCTTTATACTTACACACAACTATTTCAAATTTGATGACAATATATATCTCCAGATCAGTGGCACTGCTATGGGCACCCGCATGGCCCCACAATATGCCAATATCTTTATGGCCGACCTGGAACAACGCTTCCTCAGCTCTCGTCCACTCACGCCCCTTCTCTACCTACGCTACATTGATGACATCTTCATCATCTGGACCCATGGGAAGGAGACTCTGGAAAAATTCCACCATGATTTCAACAGCTTCCACCCCACCATCAACCTCAGCCTGGACCAATCTACACGGGAGGTCCACTTTCTTGACACCACGGTGCAAATAAGTGATGGCCACATTAACACCACCCTATATCGAAAACCTACCGACCGCTATGCCTACCTTCATGCCTCCAGCTTCCATCCCGGGCACATCACACGATCCATTGTCTACAGCCAAGCATTGAGGTACAACCGCATCTGCTCCAGCCCCTCAGACAGAGACCAACACCTACAAAATCTCCACCAAGCATTCTCAAAACTACAATACCAGCACGAGGAAATAAGGAAACAGATCAACAGAGCCAGACGTGTACCCAGAAGCCTCCTACTGCAAGACAAACCCAAGAAAGAAACCAACAGGACTCCACTGGCCATCACATACAGCCCCCAGCTAAAACCCCTCCAGCGCATCATCAAGGATCTACAACCCATCCTGGACAATGATCCCACACTTTCTCAGGCCTTGGGTGGCAGGCCAGTCCTTGCCCACAGACAACCTGCCAATCTGAAACATATTCTCACCAGTAACTGCACACCGCACCATAATAACTCTAGCTCAGGAACCAATCCATGCAACAAACCTCGATGCCAACTCTGCCACATATCTATACCAGCGACACCATCACAGGACCTAACCAGATCAGCCACACCATCACTGGTTCATTCACCTGCACATCCACCAATGTAATATACGCCATCATATGCCAGCAATGCCCCTCTGCTGTGTACATCGGCCAAACTGGACAGTCTCTACGGAAAAGGATAAATGGACACAAATCAGACATTAGGAATGGCAATATACAAAAACCTGTAGGAGGGCACTTCAACCTCCCTGGCCACACTATAGCAGACCTTAAGGTGGCCATCCTGCAGCAAAAAAACTTCAGGACCAGACTTCAAAGAGAAACTGCTGAGCTTCAGTTCATCTGCAAATTTGACACCATCAGCTCAGGATTGAACAAAGACTGTGAATGGCTTGCCAACTACAGAACCAGTTTCTCCTCTCTTGGTTTTCACACCTCAACTGCTAGAACAGGGCCTCATCCTCCCTGATTGAACTGACCTCGTTATCCCTAGCTTGCTTGCTAGCATATATATACCTGCCCCTGGATATTTCCACCACATGCATCTGAAGAAGTGGGTATTCACCCACAAAAGCTCATGCTCCAAAACGTCTGTTAGTCTATAAGGTGCCACAGGATTCTTTGCTGCTTTTACAGATCCAGACTAACACGGCTACCCCTCTGATACTATTCCTTGTGTAGTTTCCCCAACTTGCTTTGCTTAATTCCCATGGAAAGTGCCCTACTAGGAAAAGGAGAGTAAGTTCTAAAATGTGGCAGTAGGTGCACAGCTTGGAAACATCCCCCCTGTGCTGCCATTAGTTCCAGTAGATTGTCCACTGGCAGCATGAATTGAGTTCTTTGCTGCTGTGAAAGCTGTCAGGAAAAGTCTCTGGTCACCAGAGCTCCCTGCTTCTTCCAGCACATCCCTGGCTCCTTCCCTGTCCCAGTTACTGCTGTAGCAGGGTCCTATATGCACTGAGCCTAAAGCTTTTCCAAGCCTTCTTAGTGCAATTGGCAGCACATCAGTCTTGTAATCTAAAACTCCTGTTTTCAAGCCTCAGAGAAAGCAATGAGTTCCACTCCCTACTTCAGATTTTCTACACGAGATCAGAGAAAAGAAACTAGAGGAGAGTGGTTTCTAGACACCCTCCCACCCATCTAACATGCACACAGATTTTTCTAAGGCATTAACTTTTCCTTCTCTCTGGAGCTTGTATTCTCTATAGAGCAAAATAAAACAAAAACATGCAAGTCCAAGCCTAATACAGCATGAAACTCAATAGAGTGGCGGTAGCTTCCTTACAGTGTGTGTGTGGGGGCACTGGCATACGAACTGTGACACGCCCAGGACACCCCTTCCCTCGAGGAGGCTCTTACCTTCTAAACAGGGATGGCTGTTTTCTAGTAAAATCAGGAAAAGGGAAGGAGAAAACTCAAAAGAGGTTCCTCCTGGCGCTCACATACGTGAACCCAAATACTCTCTCAGTCCTCAAAGAGAGACCTGGAGAAGGAGACTTGCTGAAGCAAAGCCACAGGGGTCTCTGAGGTTTCCCTGGCCCCTCGCTCCTGTCCTGCCTGGCTGATGTCAGCATCTCTCTGTGAAGTCACCACCTGCCCACCATCTTTGACCAATAGTCTGAGGTCCAGCAAAAGGCCTTTGTGATGTCACTGCCACAACCCTCCCTTGCTGTGTTAATGTCCTGCCCCTGGCCAGGCACTGTGGAGGTTTGAGCCACTCCCTGTGGATCACCTCACTCAAGGAGTGTTCGTTCTAGGAAGCAAGCTGGCTAGACAGTAAAACATCAGACACTGCTCCCAATGCTACACTCCGTTTTTCAGAAATTAGTCGACTTTATGTCCTGAAGAGACCATTAGAGCATCTAATCTGACCCCCTGCATATCACAGGCCTCCTGTATGACACAATAGCTACTTTTGGGGCAAAAACATTCCAGAAAGGCATCTAGTCTTCATTGAATGATATCAGGAGATGGCAAATCCACCCCTTTCCTTGGTAGCTTGTTCCTGTGATGAATCATCCTCACTGTTGATTATTTGTGCCTTAAGTGTAATATGAATTTGTCTCTTTTCACCTTCCAGCCAATGGGTCTTGTTATGCTTTTCTCTGCTAGATTCAAGAGCCCTTTAATACCAAATATTTTCTCTCCATTAAGGAACTTCAATGAAGTCATCATTCAATCTTCTTTTGATAAGCTAAACAGGTTGAGCTCTTTCAATAGCTCACTAGAAGACATTTTGCTCCAGCACTCACAACATTTGGTGGCTCTTTACTGCCCCAGCTCCAATTTCACAACATCTTTTTCAAATGAGGACACCAAAACTGGAGGCAGTATTCCAGTATCAGTCTCACTGATGTCGTGTCACCTCCTGTGACGTTATTGACATAATCTGTAACTCTATAGATCACCGTTGCGACCACTGTTCTATATTTGCAGCCAATATTGTAGAAATGTTGTCGTTTAAGGGGTGTATGGAGAGATTCTGATTGGCTGATTACAATGATGCTATCTCTAGATGTGTATCATTTTTGTAGTTGACGTTATGAATATTGGCTCTATGCTGCCCGTTTCTCAAACTTGTGCTATGCTTCCGGGGAACACCCCAGCCAGAAAAGTTGGTGTCAGTTCTGCCTAACTTGCTTGATGGCTCATTAAGGACCATGAGCTGTATAACTGATCCATTGAGAGAAGGCAGATATCCCTTGTGACTTAGCAAGGTATGCAGGGACCTGCCTATGGACAGAACTCTAAGGTTTTTCTATGCCACGTGCTGGATAGAGTGTTCTTGGGACAAAGAAAGCAAACTTCACATGGCAAGAGACTATAAAAGGCTGATGCTTCATCTCCATCTTGTCTCCAATCCTGCTTCATACCTCTGGAGGGACTTTGCTACAAACTGAAGCTCTGTACAAAGGACTGAATGACCTATCCCAGCTGTGGATGGACTTCAGAGACTTGATTTGAACCTGTACAGTTTGCAGAGGAAGCTGTGCAGCTCTGTCCACGATGGCTGAGAAACATCAGGTAATTGTTGCCTTCTGTAACTTCCACGGGAGCCCAGCACAGACAATCTGGAGAAAGCGGCAGAAGCTATGTGGCTCCATTCGCCCCAGAGCCCCACGGGGAGAATATAGAGAAAGGGTAGTCATTCTTCACCTGCGCTCCCGGAAGAGCTGCTAGGACTCCTTCCTTTTCTACCCTCTCCCTCCCAGCAAGAAATGTTATCAAAGACCAGCGTTAGGGGAACTGGTGCCCTGGGCAAAACATGTACTTAGGCACTTCCCCATCGCCCCAGGATGATCCCCCTCCCCCTTTACCGCTAGCTCCTGCACTCCCAACCCTTGTGCCTCCTTCACCCCAACTCCTGCCCCCTCCTGTGCCCTAACCCCTACGCTGTGTCCCCTTTGCCCTTAACTCCCACACTCCCCTCCTGTGCCACCAGCCATTGCCCCTCTGCTGCACCCCCTTCACCCCTAACCCCTGCACCCCCTCCTGCACCCACGTGGGGACACTGACCTGTGTGCATGGAGCAGCTGGCATTGCTGCCTGCTCCTCCCTGGAAAGCTGCTCCTACGGGCACCCATAGGAGCTGTGGGGGCGAGAAGCGACATCATCCGAGCTCCCTGCATCCAGGTCACTTTCCTCAGCCAGGCTGCATAAGAGGAGGGCAGAGAGCAGCAGCTTCTGATGCTCCTCTCACAGCATAGCCCAGGTAGGGAAAGTGACCAGGATGCATGGAGCACACAGTGTTGCTCCTCTCTCCCCACAACTCTCTATGGGGCCATGGAGGAGCATTGGGGCAGGGGAGAGCAGTGAGCACCTTCGCACTGGCACATGGTGCCCTTTGACCCCCTGGAGCCCTGGGTGGCTGCAGGGGGGCCCCATCCCTAAGGCCAGCCAGGCTCCCCAGCACAAACAGCAGAGAACACAGGAAGACTGGCCACACATTGAGCAGTAGTAGCCTGGGCGGCTCGTAATGGAGGCTCGGGGGGTGGGGCTCAGCCTCCCCAAACCTTGCGTCGCCAAGGGGGCAGTGGGGCCCATGACTAGGGGCCCTGGTCAAATTGGGCCCCCCTGGAAAAGTCTGCCCCACGTCAGCCCCTGGGCTGAAGGAGCTCCCACTCCCTGCTATGGCCTGGGAGCTGCAGCAGGGCCACAGAGCTTCTCTGGTCTCGGGGCCACAGTGGTGCAGGGGTAAAGGAGTGAAAGGGTGGGGCCAGTGGGGGAAGGGGTGGAACAGAGGTGACATAGTGGATGGGGCCATGAGTGGAAGGTGCAGAAGGGGGCAGATCCACAGACAAAAGCGGGGGGGGCATGGTTCTGGTGCTGGGATCCCTGCACTTGGTCTCCCTTTCCCTGGGCTTTGGCATCACTAACCCCTGATTAGCGAGTAGGCTTCAGTGCTCCCCAAAATGTGGGGTGTGACTCCTAGGGGGACACAGAGGAACATTCATGGGGGCACCTCAGGGCCTGAGCCAGCCCCCATGGAGGGAGCAGCACGGAGCCCCACTCTGTCCCAGCTTTTCCTCAACCCCACCCTCAGCCTGGGCCTCTGGCTTGCAGCTCAGCCTTGACCCCCTTCACCCTTGTCTGCACCCCTCTCCATAGAAAGCAACAGCCCCACTCCCAGCCCTGGTTTTCGACTGTGGCTTCTGAGGGGCCACAGGTATGGATAAGAGGGCAAAGTGTGTAATGTTTGGGGACCACTGGTTTAGGATGATGTCCTCAATCACTTCTATACAGTCCAATAAAAGCTATTCCTCACCCACCTACTCCTCCATCAGGATGGACTAGGTATGTTCTGCTGCCCTTCACTCATGCAGGAAGGATAATAACAATTCATACCACTCAGTGCTAAAGTAATTTGTAACCTGCCACCAGCCAAAACTGGTCATTTTGGGGAAGCAGCCCCATGATGCTGCATACCTAGGCAGAGTAGGTGTGTCTATGCAAACACGGACTGTTCCTGAAGTCTTTCCCCCAGCTACTCACTAGATGTGAGGGGGGAGCTCATTCAGTCCCTGCTTCTGCTTAGTATTTAAAAACTCCATATTGTTCCTATCACTGCCGGCCTTAGATTTCTCCTCCTGTCCCTTTTTTAATAGGTCAGATGAGGTGGCTGTGTGGTTAAGGTGATGAACTGCTAATCCCTTGTGCTCTGCACCCATGGGTTTGAATCCTATCCTCACTGGATGCTTTTAATCTTCACCCGTCCTTTCTAGACAACCATCTCCCCTTTGGTACAATGACAGATCAAACAATAATGCTTCTTGCAATTAGAAACTCAGACAACTCTCTCTCCTCCCCCTCCCCAGCTTTAAATAAAATGTCTAAATATCTGTTTTCCAAAAAAAAAAAATAGATCTAGTTCTGTATTTCTTAGTTTTTATCTCAAAAGGTAACATCCTCATAATCTCCCCCAAACACCCTGGGACCTCCTCAAATTATAAAAATACCCCATTTCTCAGCAAGGCCATGACAGTGACCCACAGCTAGAATGTCTAGGGCAAGCTGTCCTGAAGAAGGCAACTCAAACATTTTCTCCCTGCTTCCCTTGGCAAGGTCTGACTGGGAAAACAAAATTCCCCAAACTGAAAATTTTCTGCTAAAAAAACAATAGTAGTCTGTTTGAGAACTTTGATTTGAATGTATTATTGTTATTCTCTTCTGATTTATCTCATTTCAGTCTTTGTCCTCCAGATGTGTTTCCAGCTGTTGAGTTGTGGGGGAGAGAGGCCAATTCATAATGTCTCTACTTCCCTTTCATAGTTTCTTCCAACTTGCTAGGAAGTACCTTTGCTACGACATGAGTCAAGCACTGTCCATTGTTGCTGGGCTATCTCGGAGAAGTCTGCATTGAACACGGTTCCTGGAATAGTCCTTGGGAGCGTGGATACCTTCAATGGGCCAGAAGGGAGTCAGGCTCCTCCATTGTCACACCTGAAAGGCTGGTGGTGGGCATTTCCCAACCTCATAACATATTTCTGTAATGCACACAGAGCAAACTTCATAACTTCCCAAACCAATGTGAGCACATAGAATGCAAGAAGACATTAAGGTTAAACAGATGAACAGTTCAAGATTTTTGAAATGATCCCTCACCAGGCAGACTTTGTTCAAAACGTATCATCACTATATGAGAGTGGTGAATATGGGGCTTGCAGGGTGCTGCTTTGAGCACAGCGTGCCACACCTGGGCTTCCATTGCAATGGGAACGTACCCTTAGAGTCCATCTCTCCCGGGATAAAGATGGCAGGATGGCTGGCCTGGGTCATCTGACTTGGGCTCATGGAGCTAAGGCTGAGAGGCTACAAACTGTGGTGCAGATATTTGTGTTCGCACTGAAGCCTGGGTTCAGAAACCCTCGCCCCTCGTGGGATCTCAGAGGTTGGGCTCAAGTCCATACGTCTGCACTGTAATTTTATAGTTTTGCAGCCCCAGCCCCATAAGCCTGAATCAGTTGACCTGGGCTTTGAGACAGGTGCCCTGGGTGTGTTATCACAGTGTAGACATAATGTTAGGGTACGTCTCCAGTGCAATGAAACATCCAGGGCAGGCCTGGGTTGGAGTAATCAGGGTCATGTGGCTTGGGCTGTAAAGTTGCACTGTACGTATCTCAGCTCAGGCTCAGTACCCTGCTCTAGGAGCCCAGAAGGTTGGGAGGGAGTTTAGCAAGTGGAAATGGTAAAACCGCAGGGAAGTATTACCCTGGACTCATGGCAGTTCTCCATTGGTCTGTCTGCTTTTGGGGCAGGGATAATAACTCTCAGTGGTGCCTTGTTGAGTGGCTTTTGGGGCATCTGCTCTTGGCTGCCGTCAGAAGACAAGATTCAGAGCTAGATGGTCCTTTGGTCTAACCCAGTGTGGTTTTTCTTATGGTTTAAATTACACTCCAGGCACTGAGTTACTGAAAGTTTAGGAGTTAGCAGCTGGTAGGTCGTGGATGACCCCTCGCCCCTGGGGCTGGGACAGGGACAGGGGCAGGTCTGGGCTCTCACACCAAATGCTCTTTGTGGCTGCCAGAATCTGTGGGCGGCTCATTTAGGTTACACTGAGTGTTAAGTCCTGCTTTGTGCACCGTGTATGAGAATGAAAATCCTAAGCTGCCTTTTGAAATAACAAATGCAGCAGGACGTGTTATTGTCCCTGCCCCAAAGCAGACAGACCAATAGAGAAATGCCATTGAGCCCAGGGTAATACTCAGTGGTTTCCCCAGGAATTGAAATTAGGGGGAGTGTTTGAATTTATAGGGAAGGTGTCAGGTCCAATGAGATAAATAAAAGATATATGAATAAAGTAAATGTTTTGTTAGGATTATGCAAATTTAACATAAGGATAATGCAAGTTATACCAAAACACATAACAGCTCTAGATTTCCAAAAAAAAAAAATTAAAAAAATGTATTTAATTTAAATTGACTTTTGAAAAGTAAGCCATCATGGGATAAGAGGGCAGTCCTCTCATGGATCAGTAACTGGTTAAAAGATGGGAAACAAAGGGTAGGAATAAATTATCAGTTTTCAGAATGGAGAAAGATAAATAGTGGTATCCTTGAGGGGTCAGATCGAGGACCAGTACTGTTCAACATATTCATCTGGAAAAAATGGGTAAACAGTGAGGTGGAAAAATTTGCAGATAATACAGAACTATTCAAGATAGTTAAGTCCCAGGCAGACTGCGAAGAACTACAAAAGGATCTCACAAAACTGGGTGACTGGGCAACAAAATGGCAAATTAAATTCAATGTTGATAAATGCAAAGTAATGCACATGGGAAAGCAATCTCAACTATACATACAAAATGATGGCATCTGAATTAGCTGTTAACACTCATGAAAGAGATCTTGGGGTATGGCTACACTTGAAATTTCAAAGCGCTGCCGTGTGAGTGTAGTCGGAGCGTCAGCGCTGGGAGAGAGCTCTCCCAGCGCTGCACGTAAACCACATCCCTTACGGGTGTAGCTTGCAGCGCTGGGAGCTGTGCTTCCAGCGCTGCAGCACTGATTACACTGATGCTTTACAGCGATGTATCTTGCACCGCTCGGGGGGTGTTTTTTCACACCCCTGAGCGCGAAAGTTGCAGCGCTGTAAAGTGCCAGTGTAGCCGTGGCCTTCAGAGTCATTGTGGATAGTTCTCTGAAACATCCAATCAATGTGCAGCAGCAGTCACAAAAGCAAACAATGTTGGGAATCATTAAGAAAGGGATAGATAATAAGACAGAAAATATTACATTGCCTCGATATAAATCCATGGTACACCCACACCTTGAATACTGTGTGCAGATCTGGTCACCCATCCTAAAATATATATATATTGGAATTGGAAAAGGTACAGAGATGGGCAACTAAAATGATCAGGGGTATGAAACAGGAGGAGAGATTAAAATGACTGGGAATTTTCATCTTAGAAAAGAGATGACTAATGGGGATATGACAGAGGTCTACAAAATCCTGACTGGTGCGAAGAAAGTGAATAAGGAAATTTTATTTAATCCTTCACTTAACAGAAGAACTAGCAGTCACCCAATGAAATTAATAGGCAGCAGGTTTAAAAAAAAACAAAAGGAAGTACTTCTTCACACAATATAAGGTCAATCCAGGGAACTCTTTGCCAGGGGATGCTGTGATGACCAACACTATAACAGGATTATAAAAAGAACTAGATAAATTCCTGGAGAACAGGTCCATCTGTGGCTATTAGCCAGGATGGGGAAGGATGCAATACCATGTTCTGAGTGTCCCTAACCTGTTTGCCAGAAGCTGGGAATGGGCAACAGGGGATGGTCACTTGATGATTACCTGTTCTGTTCATTCCCTCTGAAGCACCTGGCATTGGCCATTGTTATAAGACAGGGTACTGGGCTATATGGACCATTGGTCTGATCCAGTATGACCATTCTTATGTAAAAATGAATGATAATAATAAAAATGTTTAGTACAGAAACTCCCCAATATAATGACCTCCCAAGATAGCAACAATGTGAGATAACAACCTGGGCAAATAATGCATTTTAAAAATCTTGGCCTACTAGGAAACATATTTATATAAGTTTCCATTCCCAGTCACAAATCTAGCATTCAGGAGCAAAGTGACTAAAATATAGTCCAACAAACAAATGTTTATTTAACACGCCCCTCACTTTTCCCTCCACCGCACTCCACTCACCGGTGTTGTCCTTGGTCAGTGGAGACTCAGAGTTCAGAGGTGCTTTCAAGTGAGTACACCTGCCAGGTGGGGGACAAGAAGGTACCTTGCTCGTTCCTCCAGCTGCTCACTGTTCGCTCTGGCCATGTCTGTTGGTTGTGCCACTGTTCACTCCACCACTCTGTTGCCAATGGCCCTGCGCAGTCACCTTCTGCTGCCACCTGCCACTGTGACCTCTGCGAGTTGGTCTCTTGAGGTTTCACCAGCTCTCAGTGATTTCAGCTGAGCTCTCATTGGGGGAGCCTCACAGCTAGTGCAGTCTGGGCTGTCTCTTCCACAGAAACACTGTCCCACAGGAACACTGGCCCCACAACAGGACTAAGCACTTAGATCTGATTGTCAGTGATTTCAGCTGCAGTGGTCACTTAACAGAACAAAAGACTCTCTATGGAGCCTAATCAGCTCTGTCTTTAAACAGTGGAGAGGGACAGGTCCCCACCCTCTCTCTTGATGTCTTCAAATCATCACAGGCTACAGTTCTACTGCCCTTTACTCAAACAATAAGAACAACATTTCATCCCCCATTCCCCCCACATTCAAGTGGTTTGTAACCCAACCCCATCCAAAATCTATCACTTGGACAACTCAGCTCTGTTTGCTGGATACCTAGGTAGATTAGGTGTGAATGTAAATAGAATCTAGCCCTGAAGCCTTTCCCTGCAGCCCCAGCTCATCACTACCTGTCAGGGAGAGCTCATTTAGACTTTGCTTACAAATCATCATTTGAAATTAATAGGTTGGCCAACACCACCGAAATGAATGCACTGACATTGTCATAAAAAACAGCTGTATAAGGAAGCAAGGAAGCTAGTCTATGTTCATACTTTTCAAATCTATTATACTTCTTCAGACACACATATTTTATCATACACTGTATAAGCTTTTAAAGTGTGTATTAATGTTTCAGTTTAAATTCAGATTTCCAAACAGTCAGTGAATTGGTATGTAACTAGCTCACAAAACTGGGAGGGGGGTGTGTGCAGGGAACTCACTGTTAATACTTCATTGCGGTTTTACCTTTTTTGCTTGCTAAACTCCCTCCCAACTTTGAGGGGGCCCAGAGCCCAGTATTGAGCCTGAGCTGAAACATCTACATTGCAGATTTACCACCCCACAGCCAAAGCCTTGGGAGCCTAAGCTGGCATGGGGCAGTGTCATAAGATTTTTCCCCAGATCTGGACCTTAGCGTCCAAAACATGGGTGTTAGCATGAAAACCTCCAAGCCTAGTTACCAGCTTGGACCTGGTATCGCTGCCACCAGCTAGGAATTATACAGTGCCTAGCTCACTGTGGTCTCCCCAAAACCTTCCCTGGGGGACCCCCAGACTCAGATGCCTTGAGTCTTACAACAAAGGGAAATAACCCCCTCCCCTTGTTTCCTTGTTACTTCCTCCCACGCTCCCCTTCCTGGACGACCCTAGGAGATTCCCTGCTTCCAGTCCTGGAAACACAAGTACCGAGAGATCTAATCTCTCTTCCCCCCTTACCCAGAGGGTATGCAAAGTCAGGCTTAGTAAATCTAACACAAAGAGATTTTTCCCCCTGACTTCTTCCTCCCACCAATTCCCTGGTGAGCTGCAGACTCAATTCCCTGGAGTCCCCACTAAAGAAAAACTCCAACAGGTCTTAAAAAGAAAGCTTTATATAAAAAGAATGAAAAAGGACATAAAATATAGTCTCTGTAATAAGGTGACAATATACAGGGTCAATTGCTTAAAGGAAAAAAATGAATAAACAACCTTATTCCAAAAGAATACAATTTAACACATTCCAGCAACAACACACATGTAAATACAAAAGAAAAAAATATAAACCTATTGTCTTACTATCCTTGTACTTACAGCTTGGAAACAGAAGATTAGAAATCCTGGAGATAGAAAAATCACTCTCAGAGCCGAGAGGGCACAGACATAAGACAAAGAACAAATTACTCACACCCGAAACTTCCATCCACCCAGGTTTGAAAAAGTTTTGTTTCTTGATTGGTCCTCTGGTCAGGTGTTTCAGGTTCCCTGTGTTAACCCTTTACAGGTAAAAGAACATTAACCCGTAGCTATCTGTTTATGACAGGCAGCCTTCGGTGATTCATTGCAGTCTGGACATAGCACAGCATTATGTCTACATTGTCATAAACATACTCAAGTCACTATTCTCAAACCCTGGGTCAGTTGATTCAGGCTTGTGGGGCTTGTGCTGCAGGGTTATAAAATTACTGTGTAGACACTTGGGCTTGAGCCCAGCCTCCAAGACCCCATGAGGGGTGACGGTCTCCGAGCCTGAGGTCCAGTCTGAGCCCAAATGTCTGCACTGCAGTTTTTAGCCTCACAGCCTGAGCCCCAGGAGTCCAAGTCAGATGATCCAGGCCAGCCGGGCCTCAGGGCTTTTATCACAGTATAGATGCCCTCTCAGAATATGTCTACATTGCAATGTAAGCCCAGGGTTAGCAGAAGTCATGTCAGCAGCCCCAACTCATAAACCTAAACTACAAGGAAAAGACTCACCCCCAAATAAGCTGGGCAGTGTCCTTCTCTCTACGGTTCATAAGTCCAGCAACCAAAAGTCCTTTAACATGAGCTATCCCTGCTCTTCACCCCACTCACAGCTGTTGTCCTTAGTCAGTGCAAGCCCAGAGGTGCCTCTGTAGAGTTCACCTGCTATCCTGGGTGGAAAAGGGGGAAAATAAGAAGGCACCATACTCACTATGTTGTCTAGGGACTCACTCATCCCTTCACTGCCACCCTGTCCTAACATTGATCTAACACCTAAATTTTAGTATTAGGACCCAGGGCCCAGCCCACTTGGCTTTGGAACCCCTTTCCCCTGCCTAGCGAGTGCTATTGAATTGAGGATGAGTCCCTCAATCGGGGTCTGCCAAGCACAGTTGGGCTGCCCTCAAATCACACAACAAGGATAACAACCCTTTATTTCTCCTGCCCGAATAATAAGGAGACTGGGAATCCAACACCAGCCCAAAGCGATCATTTCGGCAAGCAATCCAACCTATTTCCAACATACTATAAAATCCACATGGAGACTCATACACGAAACCTTGCAAGAAAATCTTCCTGAGGGAGTCTGAGGCACCTGCTGCTGGAGGGAAGGAGGGAGCCGTGGGCTGGGATTGAGAAGCAGCGTGAGGAGGAGGGGCCTGTGGGTTGGGATCGAGGAGCAGTGTAAGGAGGAGAGAGCTATGGGTTGGGATTGAGGGGCACTGGAAATAGGAGGGGTATGTGGATTGGGACAGAGGAGAAGGATGAAGAGGAGTAGGCTCTGGTTGGGAGTGAGGAGCAGTGTGCATAGGAGGGACAGAGGGTTGGGATTGAGGGGCACTGGGAAAAGAAGGGACATGGGTTTGGGCTGTAGAGCATCCTCGTTTGGGAATCCAGCAGGAAAGGGGAAGGCAGCAGGTGATTCCAGTTCCTTAGGGATATTCTGTGTGTTTGTATGTGTGTGTGTGCAGGGAAGGAACATGCTATATGCCCAGAGGCCTTTATTCCTCCAGGCTGCAAGGACAGAGGTGCTGTCAGGAAGTTGCCCCTTCAAACCCACACACAAAAAGGCCTTTCTGAGGAAAGGGAAAATCCTGAAGAGAAAGAGGAACATCAAAGAGGACTTCAGAAAGACAGTGTAAGATCCTTATGAGTAGTTTATCACCTGACCAGGGACTTTAACCCTGGGCCCTCAGATTAAAAGTCTGACGCTCTGCCAAATGAGCTAGCCAGGCTCACAAAGGAGAAGAGCAAGTTGGTGCAGAAGAGAAACTAGTGAAGACAACAAGAGCAGGAAACAATAGGGGAAACCTGCTGCTCTGTGTGGCCTGGTCAACACTACGAGTTCATATCGAATTTAGCAGCATTAAATCGCATTAACCCTGCACCCATCCACAAAAGGAAGCCCTTTATATCGATATAAAGGGCTCTTAGTACCAATATCTGTACTCCTCCCCAATGAGGGGAGTAGCGCTGAAATCGGTATTGCCATGTTGGATTAGGTTAGTGCTGCCGCAATTAGATGGTATTGGCCTCCGGGTGCTCTCCCACAGTGCACCATTGTGACCGCTCTGGACAGCAATCTGAACTTGGATGCACTGGCCAGATAGACAGGAAAAGCCCCGCAAACTTTTGAATTTAATTTCCTGTTTGCCCAGCATGGAGTGCCGATCAGCACAGGTGACCATGCAGTCCCAGAATCAAAAAAGAGCTCCAGCATGGACCATATGAGAGATACTGAAGCTGATCTCTCTATGAGGAGATGAATCTGTTCTATCAGAACTC